>NC_061122.1:57951329-57985233 GCF_002878395.1 Capsicum annuum
TCATATCATGAAAACATTGAGATAATCATATAAATCAAAGTTTATTCATTCAATCATTGGTGGACTGTTTTGATAGGCTGTAGTAGATCGACCATAATATTTTACTACACCAGCCAAATTAGATGAAACTAATTTCATTAGAAAGAGGACTCTTAGAGATTTCCGTTGATATATAGTAGCTCACCCAGATCATTATGTACAAGGAGTTATGGTCGTTTGAAGTTGACCAAAAAATTCACTTTTCTAGGCTGAACTAGATTGACTATAACTTTTTTCTCCGATAGTCAAATTAGATGAAACCAATTTCATTAGAAAGAGAACTCGCAGAGCTTTCCGTTGATATATAGTAGATCACCCAGATCATTATGTACAAAGAGTTATGATCATTTGAAGTTGACCCTGAAATTCGCCTGGCTGCAGTAATTTTAATTTCCTGCACGTTTGATTGTTCACAGTTCGATCGGAATGGTCGTAGTTCGATTGGAATGGTCGTAACTCATCACTCGAGTATACATTTTCGATGATCTACATATTTTTGGAAAGCTTATTCGATACTCTGCGCAATGGTAGGTCAATGTCTTAGAAATACTACACAGAAAATTTATGAAAGCGTAGAACTCGATACGTTTCTCACGAAATCTTTACGAAGAAAATTTTTTGGGGTATTACAGAAACTATGTTTAAGAGTACCCACTTAAGTTTGATTACGAGTTGGACATCAGCGCCTATTATGTCCAGTCTGCCTACACAACCCGCAAGTTCGCCCATATACTGCAGGACCATGATCCATCTCATTAGGTACTCTAGTTGTCCTTTGTCAATTAGGACGATGATAGAATTCATTACTTCTCATTACTTCAACATATATCTTGAAATCACTCAAAATAAAACTATGAAATTTACAATTATGGATATCAAGACATCTCATGTCTCAAATATATATTCAATAATTCAAATCGTCATTGGAAAGCATAAAGCTTGACACATATCTCAAAATATTATTCCAAAACACCATCTCGACATACGTCCCAAAATCATTCAAAATACCACCTCGTGGTAAAAGTATGTAATTCGCAATTATAATTATTAAATCATATCATGAAATCATTGAGATAATCATATAAATCAAAGTTTATTCATTCAATCATTGGTGGACTGTTTTGATAGGCTGTAGTAGATTAACCATAACATTTTACTATGACAGCCAAATTGGATGAAAATAATTTCATTAGAAATAGGACTCTTAGAGACTTCCGTTGATATATAGTAGCTCACCCAGATCATTATGTACAAGGAGTTATGATCGTTTGAAGTTGACCCAAAAATTTGCTTTTGATAGGCTGAACTAGATTGACTATAACTTTTTTCTCCGATAGTCAAATTGGATGAAACCAATTTCATTAGAAAGGGGACTCACAGAGATTTCCGTTGATATATAGTAGATCACCCAGATCATTATGTACAAGGATTTATGATCATTTGAAGTTGACCCTGAAATTCGCCTGGCTGCAGTAATTTTAATTTCCTGCACGTTTTACTGTTCATAGTTCGATCGAAATGGTCGTAACTCATCACTCGAGTGTCCGTTTTAGATGATCTACATATCGTTTGAAAGATTATTCGATAATCTACACAATGGTAGTTCAACGTCTTAGAAATACTACACATAAAGTTTATGGATCACTCTAAAGCGTAGAACTCGATACGTTTCTCACGAAATCTTTACGAAGAAAATTTTCCGGGGTATTACAGAAACTATGTTTAATCTTGAGCTTGGTAGGGCTCTTATGTTGCCAAAAGTTATAGGAAATTTATAAGATGAAACATAATACTCACAGATGACATCTAAAAGATAGAAAAGAGTTGCAAACTCTATCGGAAATTATTTCCCATATACTGCAGGACCACGATCCATCTCATTAGGTACTCTAGTTGTCCTTTGTCGATTAAGACGATGATAGAATTCATTACTTCTCATTATAAAACTTGGAGATGGCCAATATGCCTCATGCCCAACCGGTGAGAATAACCCGAAATATGTAGCAACATAATTCTCTGTTGTGAAATGCTCGCTAACAAAATTTCTAGCTAGCCCTCCCATTCTTTCAGTAACCTTCATGACATGTGAACACGGAAAGTGCAAATTAGCCCATTTTCCACAATCACATTTTTTATCATTTAGTGAAACACGATGAGGATTACCACCAGTATCATCAACTTGAATAGACCTAACCTCATATGTCCCAGTGGATATATTCCAATCAAAAATAAAGTGTCTTTTTGAACTTTCGTAGTTCTTCTCCCACTTTACTTTGAACCTGCTTGTCCATAATTCCTTTTGCTCTGCAAGTTGGTGCGCTGTTTGAGATCTACGGGTATACCGTTCAACTATTTGCTCCAATGAAAGTCTCACCATGGCAGTGACAGGCAATCATCGAGCTTTCTTTAGAAGACCGTTGAAAGACTCTAAAAGATTTGTTGTCAACACTCCCCATCTTTTTCCATCATCATGGCTAATCGTCCATTTGTCTAATGGAAATTGCATGAGATATTCATATGTTTCTTCATTTTCTTCCCTAATTTCCCACATCAAAGCTTCGAACTTCCTTACTTGATGAGCCGATGCAACATTCCACATCAGATCACTGAGATTCCTGTTTGGAAAATAAGATTGAAAGTTACTCTTAAGATGTCTTACACAAAATCGATGAAAGGCCCGAGGTTCCTGGAATTTCTACAACTCCGATAAACTAGCTAAGATTCCTTTTGCCTTATCAGAGATAATACATACATCTTCTCTATCCTTTATTACATGTGCGCTTAGTTTTCTTAAAAACCATTTCCATGCTTCTTTCAATTCCCTGTCAACAATAGCAAATGCTAGAGGAAGAATGTTATCATTTCCATCAATTCCAACAGCAATTAATAATTTTATCTCATATTTACCATACAAATGGGTTCCATCCACCGAAATAACTGGACGACAAACTCGGAATCCATCAATGCATGGCTTGAAAGCTCAAAATACAAATTTAAACATTTTTACCTCTAACGAACTCATTGACTCTTCGTGTTTCCATTCTACAATTGTTCCATGGTTAAAGTGTTGAAAAGCTGCAAAAAACATAGGAAGCTCACTAAATGATTTCTGAAAATCACCATACACCAATTTAAATGCTCGTTGACGTCCAACCACGCTTTCCTATATGTTACTTGATGACCAAATATCTCATGAACCTTAGAAATGACATCTACTACCAACAATTTGGGATTTTTACGTATTTGATTTAGAAACAAAGATGCAATTAAATTGGTATCTAGGTTAGCGTGACCTGTAGTAAGCCCTTCAGTCTCACATCAATGATTATCAAAATACTTTCCTATATTCCAAAGGCTACCTCCAACCTTTCGGCCTCGAAGAAACCATCGACAACCTAATGATTCGTGAAACCTGCATCTGACAATCCATAGTTTCTTGCTTGATGTTACAACTATGAATTCTTTATTTTTGCGCAAACTCCAAATTGTCACAGCCCGTTTCAATCTATCTTTGCTGCTAAAACACATTCCTTTTTTTAAATCTTTTTTGCCATCGTCAGACCAAACAGAACAACAATTCATCTCAGATTTACGGGTAGAGATAAAAATATCTTCTTCATTCTCTAATGTTGTAAAGTAGGGTATATCATGATTTTGCATTTCAGACACACTTTAACCAAATTGATTATGAGGATTTACACCAATATCATTTTGAGGTAAATCTTCACTATCATTGGTATCTTCATCAGATTCACTTTCTAAGGTTTCACTTTCTACATCGTCTTTTGAAGGTTCATCTTCCTCCGAACTTTCATCACAAATTTGAGCATGAGCATCATTACACAAATCAAAGTTATCCTCATCTTCTCTGCGGAAAAAAAATAATGAATTAGTGAAGTAGTGATGCATAAGATTTTTTATAGTTTCAAAAAAAGTAAAGATCACCGACCTGATCTCATATTGTCTGTGGCCACTTTCAATGTGTCCTTGACTACTTAATCCTTCATCATAGGATTGATACTCATGTTCATTAGGGCTTACATCAAGTGATTGATGGATACTAGGGGTTGCAGTATATGCAAAATGAGGATGACTGAGCATGGCAAATCCATAATTTTGAGCTAATAAATTCATATGATAACCATGCTGACCATTCATTTGAAATAGATAATCATGATTTGTTGGTCTAGTCTTTACATACATCTCCAAAAGATTTATATCAATTTTATTTGAAAATTTTTTAGGAATGACAAGAAATTATAGCAAAGACTGGTCATTCTCTATTTTAAATTCAATAAACCTTGTAATGTTACCTTGAAATGAGCATGGATATTTTCCAGAAATATCCATTTGAATATTTTCACTGTTTGTCCTCATTTTTTCATGCAACATTGCAACTAGTTCAACGTAGCTAGTTGAAATAGACATGCTAACAATCATTCTAGCACCTTCGCTGTATCTAAATCCGCTCATTTCAGAAATTATTTCACCATCCCAATACAAAGTAACCATCACATTTTCTTCAAAATTAGCCATTTTTCTGCTATACACAAAAATAAGATATGTATTATAATTATTAAAACATCAAAATAATTTTAATGCATTACAAAATATTGGCTAGCCATACCTATTAAAACTTTGTAAATGTCGTTTCTAGAATAAAGCACATAAGCAAAAGCTTTGGTTAGAATTGTAAAAATGTGTTTGAACATTCTATACATACCGTCACTTATATAATCTGTTGTCCTAAAACTTTGCAGGTCTGTGATTTGATTCGCTAGAAACGTTACTCACAGTAACGTTTTTAACTAAAAATGTGACTAGTGATTACGATTTCAAGGCAAAATTTCGATCAAAAAAGTTGCTGGGTTGATTTGATAGAATCGTTATTCGGAGTAACGTTTTACAGCTAAAACATTATTGGTGATAACGTATTTAATGTCAGATTTGTACAGAGATTCTTGGGTGGCAGAGCTACAGAGAAACGTTACTGGCGGTAACGTCTTATGTCTAAAACGTTACCGAGAGTAACGTTTTATGTCAAAACGTTACTATGAGTAACGTTTTATATTCTAACGTCTAACACCAATTCCGTTTGAGCCGTTAACCTTTTTAAAACATAAAAAGTTATTGGGAACAACGTTTATACTAGTTTTGTAAAATTTTCAAAAAACAAATTACTTTGGTGAATTGATTCAAAAAATGACTTATTCCGGTCCAAGATTCTACTTAAATCTATCCTACATTATTGAAGTGTGGGGTTCGCGATTTTCAGTTAATCAGGAGGAGATACTTCTCAGATGATCTACCTGGTAATCATTGGTCTTCCCCAGTTCAAAAACCACTGCAGGGATCGACCGAAATTTCAAATGATGATGATCACTTGTACAAAAGTAAAAGTTCAAGGTACGCCTGTGGAATTTGGTGAAAATTAGGTGCTGTTAAAGCCTTCCATTACGGGTGAAAATTTCAAGAAGGGATTGTGGAACAAAGCAATCTCTCACAAGTCCCTTCAATTATTTTGTTATTTGCATTATGGGTGTCTATTTGATGTTTTAATGGTAATTGGGTGATAAGGTCTTTTTTCTCTTCATGTTGAACGTGAGCATAGTTGAATGTCTACCTTCCTAATAGTGTTGTAAACCCTGGTGTTCCATCACCCAAAAGAAGTGATGCTTGGCGTGTGGCCATTTATGGTGAACTTCCCAAGTGTTGTGGATAGAATGTAATGATCACCTTGAATGAGCTAGATAGATAACTTGTTTCCCTAAGACAAGGGGAGGAGAGCAGGAAAAAATATCACGTAAAAAATATTTTGATAACTGTCCAAAGAATATTAACTTAAGTCACTGCACCTTTAGTTTTGTGCTTAGTAGTGGATGAATGTGTGCTATACTTGTTCTGAAGTGTCGGGTGTCAAGACAAATTTATGATTGACTGGGATGGAGACAGGGGCGGACCCATGTGGTATCCAGGGGTATCCAGGGGTTCACCCGAACCCCTAGGTAAAAAATTACGTTGTATATATAATGTAGAAAATTTATATTTATGTGTATATATTAATTTTGAACCACCTAAAAACAAGGTTGTTGGATAGCTCAGTGGTTCTATGTCAAGACTTCATTTTTTAAAATCTGTTTAAATCTGTTTAGAGACTCCAGAAATAGCCTCTCTACCTCCTCGAGGTAGGAGTAAGGTGTACACTCTTATCTTTTATGGGAGTTCACTGGGTTTGTTGTTGTGGGGATGGAGATACTTTTGTGTTTTAGAGTAGTGTCATATTCAGTGACAGCCGAGTCTTCTTGTCTTTTTTACACCAACTCCATCTACGTTTTCATGTTCTTTAAATCATATTCTTAATCTGTCTGCCGCTTGTTGCAGTTATATCGGTGAATCTTACAAGTACAACACACTCCCTTCTTTACCAGCTCAACGCAATCTCACACCGCCTCCCACTCTTTACCCACAGCAACCCATGTCTACACCTGAAAACTATAGCATCACCAGATTTGCCAGCACACAAGACATCAACACTGCCAGCTACAAGCGCTCAGATATTAACGTCTGATTATTTTTCTTATTTTTCTCTTTTTTTCCCTTCATGTAATGGTACACATTTTCAGGTCATAATCTGTGAAAAGCTTGTCTTATAAAATGTTCTAACTCATTCTTTTTGACTCATTGTGGGGTTGTTGAAATTGTAGGGTAAAGTTGAAAGGCTTATCATACAAAGATCTTTGCTATAGTGTGCACCATTTTTTTCCCTTTGTTTTGTATAAGAAAAGGGTGTATAAGTTTATTTAAATTTTCTGTGACATAGTGTTCCACTCTACATATATGTTTGTATATTTATGTCTGTGTCTTTATCTTTTTGATGGTTGGGGAAATCTAATGACTTTATGTTGTGTGTGTAAATTGGATCGGACATCACTGTTATTTGGAAAAAATTGCACTTTTAGTTCCTATTATACATGCCATTTAATATGATCTAAGTAATAATAAATCAAGTTTGGTGAGTATGATTACCTTGACAAATTTGTGCTCATGAATTTGACAGGTTAATGGTAGATAAATCAAAGCTGACACAAATTGATATGTTACTGTAGACATAATGGAATGGACTAATTATTCTATCATACATGTGGAATAACTTATTTCATCATTATAGTGCAAATGATGTGATGAAAAAATTGATGGGCTAATTATTATCTCTAATCAAATTTAGGATAAATTAGTCTTATTATCTCTAATCAAATCAATATATATATATATATAGGAGGATTAGAGGCACGCTAATATGGCACCTCCCAATGGTCTCTATTTGTATTTTTGCTTTTTTTCCCTTTATTTTGGGCCTTTTCTTCTTATTTTTATGCTTCAAAAAAAGAAGATAAAACGTGTATGAATATATATGCAAACGTCGTCTTCTAGCAATTTTTTAAAGCTTTGCAGACTGTAGTTGCTCTTCCAAGTCCTTAAATGCTTTGTAACAATGAGACTACTGGCAACGAAATTTTTGTTGTCCCTCAAGTCCTTCCAGCAATACATATAAATTATACAGATGGCTTTCAAGTCTTTGACTACATTGCTTCTTCTAAGTCTGTTTTTATATCTCTCTTACTTTTCGTTCTTTACAGTATCGGTGTATGTATACATTCTCAAGCACGTGTAGTTCCAGCTTTGTGACGTTGTTGTTACCGAGATTCATGTGCATATATCCCCGATCCAGAGACTATGTTGAACATAACGCTAGCTCCATTTATGGGAGTTTTCTCTCCTGTTGGTCCTAATACTCTAACTCCTCGGATTCTCAAGGTTAGGAACTTGTTCCTCAATATCCTTATTAATTATGTGGTCATTTTTGTGCATAGCAAACGTCGGCTTTAACCCGAAGGAATATGCAATCGTATTTTTTCCATAAAAAGAAAAAGGCATTTGCGTGCACTAAGCTCTATCTATGCGCAATCTTATCATGCATTTCTGCAAGAGTTTGTTTCTAGGTAACCTTGGTTTGAACATAAAACATAAGATTCTATATGCGGATTTAGTAAAATTTGTCATAATATTAGATTTTGAACTCATAATTTCAACTGTATTCACCATCAAATCTAAATTTTGGATTCATGTCTCTCTATTCTTGCAGCCTGATATTACTGCACCTGGAGTGGATATTATAGCTGCATACAATGAAGCAATGAATCCTATAGGGGAAGACTACAATAAATGCAGGTCTCTTTTCAACATGTTTTCTGGTACCTCAATGGTTTGTCCCCATGTTGCTGGTGTAGTAGGCCTTCTCAAGAGCCTTCATCCTGATTGGAGTCCCGCTGCTATTATGGCTACAGGTACGCGTCTGTTTTACTTGCACCAAAGTACTCAAAATGTTATTGTCTCAGTTGCATGAACATTATTTCATCTCCCTCTTTGACCATGCATTTCTTTTCAGATATGACCTAGGTCACATGGATCCTTAATTTATCTTTATAACTCATGTCGAAACGTGAGTAATAAGTATAACTCATGTCGAAACGTGAGTAATAAGTGTGTGGATATTTCTTGTGTATTCTTCAAACTCATTGAAAGTTACCTAAAACCTAGATGCACATGTATTGAATTTCTATATCCACCCGCCAGTGACATATTTTTGCAACATTCTTGCATATTGACGCCTTGATAAATTTCCCAAGCAAATGTAAATTGGGAAGTTATGAGGTTAAATACTTTCATAATTTCATCCGCAAAAGTTATAGCATTGGAACAAAATAGAAAGCAGCACCGTAAAGGAGAAGGAAGTGATTTGAGGAAGAAAAGAGGACAGAATCAACATGAAAGGGAATTAATCTTCACAATATTGAATCAAACAAATGATAAGATCAAAACGTCATAGTGGAGTACGGGGAAATATCCGAGGCAATAACATAGATAATATATAGTTGTGTGCTATAAGTGCAACGTTTTGTATTCTTTCTGCCATTGTTTTCCTGCAGTTGAGTTTTCTTTTCTCTTTGTTAGTTTTTAGAAATCGTATTATCATGTTTTTCTGATTATGAAATATAAATTTTGTTTGCATTTATCTTTAATAAGCTAATTTGGTTACATGATGAGCAGGAATTGTTGCAGTAAGTTGAATAGCGTGTATGGATGTAAAAGGGTAGCCAGATGAAGGTAAAAATACATATAAAAGAACAACAAGTTTGGTACACTAAAGCTCCCTCTATGTGTGACATCCGGAGAATCTTGTATATTTAGTAACTATCTTGATGGAATTTTACATTATGTTATGCTTTTATTTTCATAATCCATAAAAGTTTTCATATATTTGATATTTGAAGGTGGGTTATTGGGACAATATTCCAATCCTCATAAGTCATAGTTGTGGAGTCAATTTTTCTTTGTTGATCATTTGAGAAAAAGTTGTGTGCTTTTTGTTGCCAACAAGCTTTAGTAGTATGATCATTTTGTGAAATTTTCATAAGTGAATTTGGAGGTTATTGACGTTTCCTTCAACATAGAGAAAAGAGGTAGAATTGGTCAAAATGACGTTATGTAGTTACATATTCTCTTAGACGTTAAAAATCAGAGTAAATTAGAGAGTAACGTAAATTTTCTTTCTAATTTTTGTGTGCTTAGATCTTCATAGTACAATGCGATGATACTTATATTGGTAATTGTACCCAATCAAGAGATAATGTCTTTATGAGATAATAATAGAAGATTTATATTCAAATTGATACTTGAATACCACCAATTGATCAGAGTTTTACTGTCAACTGCTTAAATTATCTAGAGGAAATATTGAACTTTTAGGAATGTGATTAAAGGAATTTGGGTGCTTCATTTTGTTAGACATGTGATAACGGTTATTGTGATCATTGATATAAATATGATTATAGATATTTATCTAAATGTCTTTGAGGAGGTTAATAATCATGACATCACAAGCTCAAAGTACTGCCAAAAAAATAATATTACCAATAGTAAAACGTAACCTCCCTGGATGTAATTTAATTTGAGTTCTATCTAATTTGTAATTTAATTTGAGTTCTATCTAATTTAATACTATTTCTAAATCTCTAATTTTTTCATTTTTTTTTCTAAATATATGTTAGCATTCATGTTGTTAAATGAATCCAAATGTATGTTATTTATAAGTGTTTTTATTTTCATTAAAAAAGAAGTTAATAATTTAAACGTGTTATACGACCGAGCGAAGCGCGGACATGTTTCCTAGTTTAGGATAAATTAGTCCTTGTTATGAAATAATAAAAAATAAAGAAGAAGAGTAGAAAGAGAAGAGAGAATAATTGTTAATTCTCTTACGTAATTCTCTTGTGGTTCTTGAGGATGATTTACAACGAATAAAACTCCTCTATCTATAGGGAAAATTACTCCTAGTTTCTCTCTAAAAAATAGATACTCCAAATCCTGATAGATATCAACTAAATCTTGATAGATCATATCTATATTCTTGATAGGCATTTACTATAATATAAATACATTTATAACACTCCCCTTGACTATCTAATTGATAGATAATGTGCCTCGTTAAAACCTTACTAGAAAAAATCTAGTGAAGGAAAAAGAGTACAAATCTCTAACAATACATATATAGGCTGCCTCATTAAAACCCTTACAAGGAAAACCCATGGGACAAAACCTTATAAGAAAAAAATAGTACAGCGCGTATTAACTCCTCCTAATAAGAACATCCTTGAGCCTTTGCATCCCGATCTTGTGTATTATCTTCTTGAAAGTTGCAGTTGAAAGATATTTGATGAATAAATCAGTCACATTGTCACTTGAATGAATCTATTGCTCATTAATTTTATCATTCTTGTGGAGCTCATGTATATAGAAAAGTTTTGATGAAGTGTGTTTCGTTCTTTCTCCTTTTATGAATACCCCCTTAAGTTGTGCTATGCATATTGCATTATCTCCATATAAAATTATAGGTATATTGTCATATTTCAAACAACATTTTTCTCGAATGAGATGCATCATGGACCTCAACCATCCACATTTTCGACTTGCTTCATGAATAACTATTATTTCAGCATAGTTTGATAAAGTGTCTAGATAGGCCGTTTTGTATATCTTCAAGATATGACAGTATCCCCACATGTGAACACATTGCATGTTTGAGACCGAGATTTATACGGATTAAATAAATACTCAGCATTAGCATAATTAACAAGATTGAGATTGCAATCTTTAGAATAAAATAAGATCATGTGTTTGATCTCATTTCGATTTCTCCTAGTAGGAGCAGAACTATACATTGCTAAAAAAATAACCGAAAAGGCTACATCCGGCCTTACAGTATATGAAGATACATTATTGCATTAATTGCACTAAGATATGGTACTTCAAGACCAATTTAATTATGTATGTTTCTCATTTCAGCAAATAATCTATTGCTTTTAAAAACTTGCTAAGAGTTGATTATAAATAAGTTTTCCAGAAATTTTTATACGCCTCAAATATTTTGAATCCTTAAAAAAGTTTTCATAGAAATTTTGTCAAGTGACAATATTCAACATTTCATGAGTGACATCTTCAAGAGTCTAGGATGCAAATCAAATAAGTTTTACGCTTATCAAGATGCATCATTTTATATCACTTGATAAATGTTTCTACATCAACATGTTTAAATAAACGTAGTATTCAAATTCCCGTAATATTTTACAATATTGCACTAATATTGTATCAAAGATATTGTTGACGGTTTCTCATTTTGTATCGGTTCGCAATGTAACATAACATTTTGAGATCCCATTACTTCATTATTTTTAGGTATCTGAACCTCTCAAAAGGTTTCATAAAGTGTTATGTCGCAGGCTCTTCAAGAGCACATTGCCTTCTTATTATGATTGTTTGCTCCTTATCCTTTTCAAGGATTATTTCATTTGGAACTGAATGATCTACCACACTTCACACAGGCATAGGCTCCGTCCTTCAGGGACACAAAATAGAAGCACTTGCAGCTTAAATATGAGATACTCTCGACCTTTGACTTGAATTATCTTTTGAATGAGGATCTGATTATAATTCCTAACATATTTCTTAACTGTTTATAATCTCCCCTTTATGTTAGAAAAACTAACATACATCCTCCATCTTGTTTGAGGAATCCATGTTTGTGCATCATGGTATATTCATTAATCGTACACCGTACATCAAAACTATTAGATAGAATCGTTAGTTCCTGACCTTGAATCAATTGAGAGAGAAGAAATAATCATAATTTAGTGGTCTAATGCATACAAGTGCTATTGTATGCAACATATCACATTTCAGATCAACACATAAAGCTTTGTTCTCATTAGCAATGGTTTAGCTATTTGTCGAAGGCATTCAATGCCAAACCATCATCATCAAGATAAATTATCCTGATTACACAATCTGAAAATTATAATCTTAACTCAATTTTGTTGAGCAAACAATTTTATAAATGTCAAACTGCAAGTTAACAATAAATTTACATAGTGATCATCTTATTGATGCATCTTAATAGATCACACGATAGGTGAACGGGCCCTTATTCACCTTCTTTTATACTTTTCAGATTTTAAGAAATCTAATCCCAACTTAGTTTGCCCAACCAACTTATCGTGAGAACAAGCAACATTAAAAGTAATGAATAATTTTCTAATTCTTCAATATATGTTCAATACTCAGTATACACATCTTTGAAATGACGCAATCGTTCATGTCAATTTATGAACTTTTATTCGAGCAAATTCCAAGTTTACATACCATGACATGTAAACTTTTACTTTATTAAATTTTAGATTTATTATTACATGAATAAAGTTTAGATTTCCTACTTCAGAAGTAGATTTCAAAATAACTTTTTCAGTTATTCTACCTCTTTCGAAGGAGAGGAAATTCTCATTCCTCGTAAATGGAATATAGTCGTGCAAGCCTATAAAAATTATGATAGCTTATAACCTCTTTTAAGATATTGCTACTATAAGTGCAAATCGAGGCATACATATGATGTATTGCTACCATATTCACTTCGGAAAATGGAGCATATTCAATGAGACAAATTCCATGTCTTTCACCAAAAATATATTGGTTTACCTTAGCCATAATTATATCATCAATATGATGCATTGAGATTTAAACTCAATATCTTATCCATCTAAAGACGTCTTAGGCATAAATCGATGGGACTTGAACCCAATATCTTATCAATATTTGTCTCAAGATGTAACACCCTTCACTTTTACAAAACTGTTTCACCGCTTTAAGAACTAAATAATTAGTATGTAAATTCAATCATACCTTGGATCGTCTATTAATTAACAAATATGTTATCTTTATATAAGCAAAATTCATACGGTATAACTGCACACTAAGGCTTCCATCTTTTATATTATATAAGACTATATTATATAGATTAGAAACAAGAATGGAGAAAAAGAATCTCCTCAACCTCTCGTATCAGTAAGATTGGTAAAAACATAGCCTTTTGTGCAGTGACTTTTCTTTTTCAAATTAAAAATCGTTTTCTCAATTCTTTAAATATTGTTATGTAATTATTAACTACAACGTCTATAGACAAATCTTAATAAAGTACTTGCCTGATAGAATCTTGTACTGATAGATCTCTAGTGGTAGAGTCTCGTGCTGATTACATGTTATGAAATAATAAAGAATAAAGAAGAAGAGTAAAAAAAGAAGAGAGAATAATTGTTATTTCTCTTGAGTAATTCTCTTGTGCTTCTTCAGGATGATTTACAATGAATAAAACCTCTCTATTTACAGGGAAAATTACTTCTAATTTCTCTCTAAAAGATAGATACTTCAAATTCAGATAAATATCAACTAGATCTTGATAGATCATATTTATATTCTTGATAGACATTCACTATAATATAAATATATTTATAACGGTCCTGCATTTTTCTTAGGAATTAATCTTCTATACCAAATGACCTCTTGAGACGGTTTTGGTTAGTTGGATATGAATTTTGAGCCCGATATAAAATTTCGAATTATGTTAATCAATTGTTTGATTATCGTATTAGCTAAGACATACATAAACTTGGGATCAAAATCTTTGTATACTTTCCCTATATTGAATGTTTTTGTACTACTATTTGGTATAAAATCTACAAAAAAGGGGACAAATATATCCTCAAACTATGATAAATGGTATGTATATATCCTCTGTTATACTTTGGGTACACATATGCCCGTACCATTAATGAAATGGTATGTATATAACCCTCACACTAATGGCTGGGGCATATGTGTACCCAAAGTATGACAAAGGGTATATACGTACCATTTATCATAGTTCGAGGGTATATTTATTTCTTTTTTTATTTTAATTTTCTTAATTTAAATAATTAACACAAACACACAATCCTGTCTGATCCTAATTAAAATACAAGAGACGCCTATCTAACAGACACATTTTTCTACCCTTATCGATATACACACACGATATAGTAACACTCACTATTATGAATTTTATTTTATTTTTTTAAGAAAATATTAACCCATAACATCCAAAAATAACACCAAATAAATTAAAGCCCTCACGTTTTAATTTCTCGCAAAATTTCATCGGAAAAACACTATCTACCACTGGTCAACACCACATAGCTACCGTCTCTGTTGAACTGAAAATACCCACCGTCAAACCATCACCGCGCCCATAGCTCTGGCCACCTCCGGCGTAATCTCCACTCCCTCAAACTAGTAAACACCAACTAGCAGCGGAGACCAATTACTGCAATTTGATTGAGATTCATGTTTAAAAGAAAAATAGATGGAGTATCGAATTTGGAACAAAAAATAGAGGTCAGATTGAGTTGGTTTGAAATCGGGTCCGATGGGGTTATTGGGTCGGATAGTGGATTTTTGTTAATTATTTAGAATAAAAAAATTAAAAAAGAAAAGGGACAAATATACTCCCGAACTATGATAAATGGTACATATATATCCTCCGTCATACTTTGGGTACACATATACCCCTACCATTAGTGTGAGGGGCATATACGTACCATTTTATTAATGGTAGGAGTATATGTGTATTCAAAGTATGAAGGAGGATATATAAGTACCATTAATCATAGTTCGAGGACATATTTGTCCCTTTTCCGTAAAATCTACATATCTAAATCTTCTAATATAGTAACCAAACAATAAATAAATATGATCCTAGTTTTTTAAAAGTATATCAAGATTAATTATTCCTTGTTAAAATTATTAAAAATAATATTATCATCCCTTAGATGCTCTTTTACATTATAATATCCCTGGTTAAACTTTAAAATGAAATTTTATCCAAATTTAAACCCAAAAAGACATCATATATCTTTTTATTTTTTAATGGAAAAATTAACTATATAAACTTATTAGATTAGTTATTACAACTTATAGCAAAACTTTTAAGTTTTCAAGTTATAGCAACTTTCATCTTAAAAAAATATATAAAAAGTTTTTTTTTCTTTTGTTGAAAATACAAAAAAACAATTAGTAAAAAAGAAAAATTAATATTTAATACAATTAATATACAATTTACCTTCCTTAAAAGTAGTTAACCTTAATTACTGATATTTATCCACCACCAAATCCCTCAAACCGTTATTTATCTTCCTATTTTAATGCTGGCATTAAGAGTTTCCATCTCCATACACTACTTACCATTTTTTACACGATTTTTCTCTACCATAAAAAAAAAAAAAAGCATTCTATGTTGATTAGAATTTGATAGAAAAGCAAAAAAAAAAGTATTTCTTTAGATAAAAAATAATAATTCTGTTAATTTGCATTCAATCATGATCCGTCATGGAGGGAGATAGGATTCTTCAGGTTTGTTAATTTTTTTACGCCTTCTAAAAGAATTTAAATATTTATTTTTTACATTTTTATAATTATCTGTTATTATTGTATAAACAGGAAAACCGAGGGACTTTGAAATTGATGGGATAATGTATGATGCAACAACAAAGTACAAAGGATTAGTAGAAGCAATCGCAACACAACTGATGATAGACACATCCGCAAATACACTTGAAATACGATACATAATAAGTGATAGATGTCTAAGTATGGTCATACACAATGATACAAATGTGCAGGTGTATCTGGAGCAAAAGAAAATGGATTTTGATTTCTTTTTAAAATATCCATTGTACGTTACAACTTTGGATAAAACGGACGGTGTAATTCACCAAACTGAAGGAGCAATTGTGTGTGTTAGGCAACAGTATTCTAACGAAAAGAATGAACAAAGGAGAAAGCCATTTTCAAAAGATTGTGCTCGTTTGATCGGGATAAGTCCAGATTTTGAAGAATTTGAAGAAGAACGTGTGAATGTAATTTGTGATGTAATGAATATCAACATAGCTGTAAAACAGACTTACAAGGATAAACAAACACTGACTAATGTTATGGAGTTGCATGCATTTATGAAACAGTTCTCTTATCGAACTGAAAGGTCAAGTGGAAGCAGGTAAAAATGTTTGTGTTTTTTTTGTGTATTAAATTGGATAGTAAAGTTGTATGTTAAGCCAAAATATGATTTTTTTTGTAATAATTCTTTTTTTTTTTGCTTTAACAGCTACTATTTGGTTTGTGTGGTGGAGGACTGTACTTGGTTTCTTCATTCTTCCAGAATTAACAAATCAAATATTTTTAAAATAAGAAAGTATTGTGACATTCATACATGCTCAATAAAAGGATCAAGTTTATGCGAGGCGTCAAGGGATGACAAAAATGGTAGCCGGACTGATCTTAGGTAATTATGTGGACACCAAAAGAATATACACTCCCAACGATATTGTTTCTGACATGATGAGGGAGCATGGGATTTCATTAGATTATCATCAGGCATGGCGTACAAAAACTAAAGCAATTAAAATGTTACGCGGTGATCCTATCGAGTCATATCAAAAGATACCTGGTTATTTATGTCTGTTGAAAAAGCATTATCGTGGATCTGTTGTTAGCTGGGAGAAAATCGAAGAAAATAGATTCTTGTATGCTTTGATTGCATTGGACGCTTCAATTCGTGGATGAAAATATTACAGGCCAATTGTTGTAGTCGATGGAGCAGCTCTAAAATCGCTTTATGGTGGAACTATGTTGACTGCGAGCACGTTGGACCCAGGAGGTAAAGCATATTTTTAAATTTTTTATTTTTAAATATAAATCATAGCAGAATGTTAATGTGTTGTATAATATTGGTATGTCATATGTATGTATTTTGTTTGTCTTGCAAAAAAGTAATCAACCAGTATATTATATGAAGTATGTTATGATTGTAGGTCATATACTACCCCTGGCTTATGTTGTGGTTGATTCAGAAAATATTGCCTCTTGGACTTAGTTTTTTGATAAATTTAAGATTGCATTTGGGGAAAGAGAAGGTATGTGTATAATGTCCGATAGAAATGAGAGTATTTGGAAGGTAACATCCACAGTATATCCAAATCTGTTTCATTATGTGTGTATTTGGCATTTGTGGTGCAACATAAAGGTAAACTTTCATAAGAATCTTGAAGAATTGCATAAAAAAAATTTTGCAATGGCAAAGGCATATACTCTACAATAATTTGAAGAGTTAATGGGAAGGGTGGATCAAATTGATAAGAGAGTTAGGGCGTATTTATTCCAAATTAGCTGCCACAATTGGGCAAGGGTTCATTCTACTGTCAAACGGACTTGGACGATGACATCAAACATAGCGGAATCCATCAATAACACCAACAAAATAGCTAGAAAATTACCCGTAGTTTCAACAATGGATTTTATGAGGTTAATGATTTAATCATGGACTGCAAAACAACATGAGGAGGCAACAAACAAATTAACAGAGTTGACGGTCAAATATAATAATATTTTGACAAATAATCGTTTGTTATCTTAGAGAATGATAGTAAGTCCTTTATCCATTACTTTTTAAATGACTTAAATTTTTTGTTAATTGGTTTGTGTATTGAAGTTGCTTATGAATGCAGGTAAAAACATCAAATGAATTCCTGCATACTATTAGTAATGGAGCAAAAAGATTCATTGTTTATTTGCGAAGAAGAAAGTGCAGTTATGGAGAGTTTTAATTGGACGAAATAAGTGCAGCTGTGGAGAATTTTAATTGGACGAAATACCCTGCTCTCATACTATGGCTGCTATTACATATAGAAACCAACATGGCGAGAACTATTGCTCACCTTACTACAGCAACAAAAATTTCACAGATGCTTATGCCATACCAGTTGAACCTCTTCCTTGTGAAAGTACATGGAAAATACCACGTGAAGTGTTGGATGAAGTTGTATTGCCACCTGATTCTAAACGACCTCCCGGAAGACCATGTTATGAAAGATGGAAAGCACCAAATGAAGACAAGTGTAAATGTTCAAAGGTTACATGTAGTGACTGTCATCGTGAGGAGCACAATAAAAGGACTTTCCACAAACATGCACCATCTGCTTAAGATGGAATCTGTGTTTCTTATTTTATGCTGATGTTAAGGTTTTTTTTTTAAACGTTTATGATCAATAAATTCAAGTGTTAAGATTTATACTGTTTTAAATAATTTTGTGTTTATGGATATATTTGTTTAAAATAAAGAAATGTTTGAGAGTTAGTGAAATTTTTTTTCAATTAACATAACTGAACACATAGATATTGTTGCAAAACATAACAACATACACCAGAAATATACAGTAATGTGCAATAATTGCAAGTTGGTATGCAGGTATTTGAATCAATAACAAACAATGTGTTATTTACATGGTATTTTCAATAACAAAACAACGAATACTATGTGAAGACCTCGAATACTATGTCATCAAAATAACAATTTCTTATAATTGTATTATGGTGCATGAAAGCTAGAGAAACAATGAAAAAAATTAGTCCTAGCACGTAAGATAGTGATAGATAAGGAAAATAAGTAGGTAGGTCTATTGTGAATTGTATGTAAACCATGTTGGATCAAACGTATAAAACACAAGAATATATGAGAATAATTGCTAACATTTTATAAACTAATTAAAAGATAATATTCAGAGCATGATGATGAGCTCAAAATTTTTTTTTCAAATGGTCATAAAGAAACACCATGTATACAGCTGAATGCAACAAATGCAAGTATCAAATTGGGTAGAAAATTATATAATCTACAAGAACTAATACAAGCACAAGAACTTCCCCAACTAAAAACACTATTGCTTTACTTCATCACATTAATAAAGTTCAACCAAAAGGAACCAAAAATCAATACAGAGTAACAAAAAAAAATTCTAGGTATCCTGGTAATAATTAGAAAAGATCCTACTACTTTCAAATATCAAAACATCCGTAAAAAATACAAGAACTAAATAAGAACAACTACTGTTATAATATTTTGTGACTGGTATTATCGTGTCCTTGAACTTCCAAACTGCTCCCTAGATCTTTTCAAATCACCATACTTGCTAGTAACATTTTCAGTTGCCTCACTTTCACTGACTGCTCCATCATTCTGCTTTCGTGTAGCGTAATTCCATAGTAGTGCACCATATCTGAGTTGATGGTTCACAACACCAAATAGTGTACTGGAGATACCAAAGATGCCATGACTAACGTACTCATCTCCTCAATCATACTTCAAATAGTGACCTGATTCTACCAAGTCAAAATCAGCCTTCTTTATGAACGTTCTTGTCAACTCAGAATGAAGAAATCGACTTATGAAGTATACTAATCCAATTTCATATAAATCTTCATCTCTAAAAGCAATCTTCTTGTTAACAAAATCATCATCGAAAACGAACCTCATTACCTTATCCATATCGGGATAATATCTATCCATTAATTTATTTTTTACTTTAGGATTGAAAACAAAATCTGATTTCTTAAAATATTTCAACCCACTAACCACAGAAAATTCTCTTTTTCTGAAATGCAGATCTTTACAATTGATATTGAAGATGAATAAATCATCTCTATCGTTATCGATTTATGCAAGTAATAGACTACGAAAAAGTTGTGGTTGAATTTTCAAAAAATGCATATTCAAAAAATGACAAAATGAAGATTTCTGAAACATTTTGAAATGCTCTTTGGTCCATCTCTGTTTGAGATCATCAAACACATTAACTTTTATGTATGAAGACCAGTGAGTATATTGCTTTTTATCCTGAAACAACAAAGACATAAACTATTCACAACAATTTAACCATCAAATATGGATATATTCTGTTTTATCTTCAAAATTCGAATCGGAATCATATTGACCAACAAGCTTTAACCTCTTATCAACCTTCTTAAAATCTGGAACAACAACTTTTTTTGATACAATAGAGCTTTGCATGTTGAGTTGTTGTTGCTTGAAGGATGGTGAAATCTTTGAAAAATCGAATTTCACCGGCAAAATTTCACTTTTATTGTGAGAAATAGAATCAACTTCAACAACTTTTTTCTTGTTCTTTAATTTTGGAGTGGAGTAAAGCACCCCAAATCAAACGACGGTCTTGAAATATTAATAGGACTATTTTGTTGTATAATTCTAGGGCTTTTCCTACTAGGGGTAGAATCAAACTTGATTTTTTCGGACATTATTTTAAGAAAACAAGAACAAGTTTAAGATATTAAACCAAACTCAAATGGTGACTGGTGTTGGAAAACCAAAAATCGTGATGTGTTGGCAAACCAAAAGTTATACTCAAAAGAAAAGTAAAAAAGCTTAAAAGAGTAAGATACCATAACAGAAGGGAGTAGACTTTTATTGATAGTTATTAAAAGTTATTAAAAGATATATTATGTATGAAGGGAAAAAGGAGTTAAAAAAGTTAAAGAAATAGACTTCTATTCATAATTAAATACAATAAAATATAAAAAAGTATATAATTTAGTTAATTATTCAAGTTAATAAAAGAATGAAATCAGTTTTTAACTTTACAAAAAAATAATTACCATATATGACTTCTTAAATTGTGAACAAACTATGATATTTAATTATTAAAAAAAATATTAAAATCTTAACTTTCCATAGTTATCCAATAATCATTAATTAAGAGTGATAAATATTAAATGCAAAATATAAGGAAATAATATAAATTATAAATTAATTTTTAGAAATTTAATTAAAATATATTTTTCTCAAAAGTTGCTATAACTTGTAATTATTTCTTAAATCTAGTAATTAATGAACAGTTTTGCTATAACTTGTAGTAATTAACAATCTAAAAAGTACATTTCAGATAATTTTCACTTGTTTTAATTTACTGAACCAAAAGGAGTAGTGATACTCCTCTCATTCACTTTTATTTGATAGGTTTCATTTCTTGGGAGTTAAACTATATAAATTTTAACTAAGATTTTAAAATTTCTATCATCATATTAGAAAAAGATTATATTAAATTATAATATTTTTTATATAATGATCCAATATTTAAAATTATACTTTATAAAAATATATTCATTATATTGTTGTTACTTAAATTCTAAATTTATAATATGAAGTTAATTTAATTTAATTTAATTTTAAAAATTAGTCAAATTAACTTAGGTAACAAATTTAAAGAAAACGGAGGGAGTATTCAATATTAATTAATTGATGAATTATAATTTCAGTATTACTTAATTTACGGTATAATAATTATTTCGGGGAATTAACTGACCCAAAATAAGGGAAAAGCAGCAGCAACATAGGAAAACCTTTAACCAAACCCCTTGTTCTCTTTCCCTTATTGCTTCCTCCATTTTTTAAAGGTAACAAAATTTTCTTAAACATCGTATTTACTGCTCGTCTTTTTTGCAGCTTTCAGTACTTCTTGTTTGATTTCGTCAATGTCAATTTATTTTTATTTTTAATTTTTGGATTTAAATTATTGAAAAAATGTGCTGTTTTAGCCTCTTTGTTTTGCCTCTTTAGCTGTTAGTTTTGTTGTAATACTAACAGCTAAAAGGTTGCTGATGAAATTTCTATTCTGAATTGGTTGTACTGAAAAGGGTTCGTTTAGTTGCTAGTTAGGAAGTGAGTTATTCATTTATAAAATTAATGACATTTGGTTTGCAATGTAGAAACCTGCATAACTAATACATGTACAAGTTACGAGGGAATTGGTCTAATTATCTTATTCGAAGTAGAAGATGGAATAGCGAGTACCCACATAACCAATACCTGTATTGCTAAGAACTGCATAATTCTCATCAGCTACCAAATGACATTGTTTTTACTTTTTTTTGGTTTGCTTGTTTTGAAGAGAGAGTTTGAATTTTGCTTGATAAATAATGGGAAGATGCATAAGGGATGACATAAATGCTAAAAACTTATACATTATTTGTAAGCGAAACTTGAATTGTTAACCATTTAGGTGTTAAAAGTGCAGGAAAGGAAATCCTGAGAATTTTCGTTTCTGACTGATAGAGGTTTCCAATTTCTAGTCCTTTCTGGGGAATAGTGCCTTGAGTGAAGAAAGATCTTTTCTTTTGTTTAGGGGTGTGTGTGGGGGGGGGGGGGGGGGGGGGGGATGCTTTGATCAA
Organism: Capsicum annuum; assembly: GCF_002878395.1. NCBI lineage: Eukaryota > Viridiplantae > Streptophyta > Magnoliopsida > Solanales > Solanaceae > Capsicum > Capsicum annuum. The sequence continues at coordinate 57,973,863 of NC_061122.1, forward strand.
CGAGCTATTAACAATGGGGTTGAAACTTAGGTGTCTCGTTTCATAACCAATTTTTATCTGTACTCTGTACAACGGTAGGAAAAGATGGAGATACTATTTCGAAGTTGAAATGGTTTTCCTTTTCCTGTTTAGGTTGCTAGAGTCAATCTAGTAATACTATTGTGGTTATTTGTCACTGATAAACTTGAGATAAATTGATGTGGCATTCGTTATTATTATGAATGAAGATGAGATTGATACCCCATTGATAAGATTTATTCTGTGCTATTGATGCTTTACCCCTAATCTCAAGGTAGAGCCACTGTTATAGTTATGAGTTAATCACATCCCAATAGTTTTGGCACAAATCTCGTATTTGTGTTAAAAATACATTTAATATGTATAACTAATCCATCCATAACCCCAAAAAGCAAAAACAATGTGGTTTGATGTCCTCTGCCTAAGCTGTTAGCAGATCATATTAGATAATGCTTATCGAACCTTGAAGATCATCTAAACAACGCACATTTGCTCAAGCACAATATTGATTTAACTAAGCTTCATATTCAAACCATTGTGTGATCTTTCTGTGTTACCTCTTTATATCCCTTGATGCAATTGATTGATGGGGGGAGGGGCCCTGTAGGATCAGTATTTCTGGATTACTAATTTGCAAGATAAGAATGAAGCATCAAATTCTAGAAATGGCTAATAAGGAATAATTTACTCGCTTGTTTTGAGTGTAGCTGTTTTTACGAGAGTTGGGTATTGCATTTCACAAAGGTGACCTGTGGGCTGTGGTTTTGGCCCTATTGGATGGGGAAAAGGGGGTGGAGGATTTGTTTTTGCTTTCTATTAAGGGAATCTATCCATTTAGTGAATTGTGAGAGGTGCTTAAAAGGCCCTTAAGACATTACATTCAGGGATGAACCCACATGGGAGAGGAGAGATTGCTTCGTAAAAGCAACTGGGTTTGGCTCGTTGCCTTTGATTCCTTACCCATAGCATAAGATAAGGGGTGTGTACTTCAATGTCTAAGTTTCATACATGGAGCCTCCCGCTATCATGGATAAGCTACGATATTTGATGGACTGGCAGGTCAGCCACGTAATCTATCCCTCAAACTGAACAAACTTGACCTGCTCCTTAAGTTTTGGGCTATAGAGTTTACTTGCTTCTCATTAACGGCAGAATTATGAGCTTTATTACACGACTCTAAACTAATTTACATATGTACAGTATTTCATCCTGTGTTTCTCTATCTGTGTGTTCTCCTAATGGGATAAAGTGGGAAGAATTGAAACCATGGCTAGATTTGGGCGGGGAAAGGAGATGGGGGTGGGGGAGGTTGGTTGCATAGTTTCTTGCATCTATTGAATTACTCCACATTTAAAGTATTTTAATTCTGCTATTTTCTAATTGAAACGAGAGGCGGTTAAAAAGTCTAGTTCTTATTGTATTAAAGTGTTAAGCAGAAAGCAGGGAGGAAGAAGGCAAATAATTTCACATCTTTAGCCCTGATGTTTGAGGTATGGTATTTCTTATTGGGGGCTGCTATTCCTACCATTGTAGCTGGTCAAGCTTACAGAATTAGGAGAAGTCATGCTGAGGAGCAGAGAATTAAGAGTGCACGAGGCAGGGAGAAGAGTACTGATGATATTTTTGTGTGCGAGAGAGTCTGTACGTCGAAGAGAATGTTGAAGAAGGTGGGTGCATTTTCCAAGGATCCAATTCCTGATACTTGTATTACCGTTTGTGGCTTATCGGAACTGGATGCTTGCTCTGACGCCTGTGCTCGCACCGTATGTGTTAACCAGCACCAAGTGCCCAACTGGAATGATGTCTGCCTCAGGAGATGTCAAAGTGAATGCCTCAAACTTTCCTCCTCTCTCCCTTCATAGTGTACTTGTTTTTCATCCATATGGATTTCTTTGCCAAACTTGTTAAACGCGACCGTTCTCAAGCTCTAATGGTTAAATTATATGCTTTTAATTTCAGTTTTAGATCAAGGATTATCAGCTTGTTCCAATTGTTCAGATGTAGTCTGCTTTGGTGTTATTTTGATGGATCTAAAGCCTGTGCAACATAAATCGAGGGTCTATCTAAAACCATCTCTCTACCTTCATAAGGTAGGGGGTAAAGCTGTGTACACACCATCCTCCCCAAACCTTACTTGTAGGATTCCACAGACCCTACTTGTAAGATTACAGTGGAAATGTTGTTTCCAGATATCAGATTGAACTTTCACTAAGAATCACATCATTGGATCAATGATTCAAGATATTGGTCATAGTTCACAGGCAAAGTCCAATCAGTCATACCTAAACTGTTGTGGAATTTTTACAGGAATCAAAATTTGAATGTAGAGAAATCACAAACTTATGATGCTATTGAAGATCTAAAGGCGAAAAACTGTCAAAAGTCTTACACTGCACAAGTTAATCAGAAATGCTAATCACTCCTTAATTTTTCTGTTTTGTTGGTAGATTATTTTCAGAGTTCATCATGTGCTGAAGACTCGATATCCTTAATTTTCTCAGTTTTTTTGTGTCCTGCAGACATTGTATTCTTCACTTTCTCAGCTGTTTCATGCACTTTCTGCTCCATCGCCTCTGCCGCAGATTTGGCGGATCCTTCTACGGTCTCTTTGCTCTTTGAAAAGCTCTTCTGAGTAGCATCCATTATCCTCTCTCCAGCACCTCCATTAGCCTTGCTATCTTCCTTGCTCCTAAAACTGCACATATTATTTGTAGTTTCAAAAAAATGTCAACTCCCAAATTCATTTTCCAAAATAGAATAAAAAAAACCATTATCGTATTACGAAAGGAAAAATGGTCCCCTGGAACTTAACATCCCCAAAAGATGTCCCTGCCAAGAAACCAAAGCGGTTTCCTAGGTGGAATAGTGAAAGAAAGAGACGGGATAGAAGCAACCAGTAGAGGAATTGCTCGACTCATCAGGCCGTCAGGGGATTACGTAAGGCGACTCATCGCCCATAAGACGACATTGTCCTAGGGATGCAATAAATTAAGCGATTTCTCTCCTCTTGCGCATAACTATCTGGTATCCAGAATATCAAGAAGTTTCTCTATTTCCGGGGCTCAAATTCAAGATAGGGTGAAAAAAATCTCATTCATCCCACCACACCATATTTAGGGATTCAAGTTCGTATTGGATCTCATGTTTTCTGTTGCACTCACTAAATAAGTTCTTTTCACCTCTCCCTCAACTTGATGCATAAAATTGTCAATTACGCACCTATACATATTGGTCCTACTTAAATATAGAGGCAAACGTTTATCCAAACTTTATATTTGTGTTAAAAAGTTCACTTATATCAAGAAGTTAGTAGGCAAAGGGTTGTGATCTAGATTGCATAAACTTAAATCTTGAATCCGCCACGGATAGAACTACCACTAACCATAAAAGAACATATCTATCACTCAAATGCACTATAGAAAACAAAAGTTGAAGGGAAGGAAAAGAGGAGAATAGAACTTACTCTACATTTGGAGGAAAATACTTAAGTTGAAATTGATTAATATAGGACTTAACCATATCCCAAGAACGCAATGAAGATGTAACAAGCATAGAGTAGGCTTCTTCTAGCATTTGTGTAGGAGATTGATCTTTTTGCTTGTCTTGGACATTTTTCTGATCACCAGTTGCGTGAATAATTTCAGAGGAAATTGTGATGAGACAAAAAAGAACAAGTATACTTAGTGTTCTAAAAAATTTCATGCTTTTTTTTTTTTGTTATTTTATTGTTTAACCCAAATTAGAAAAGATGAATTGGAGTATATATTACTTTTTGAAGGTGCAAATGGTTGATGTATTAATGAAGAAAATGAGTTTTTGTCGGTAAAAAGAGTGTGTGGAAGTAATGGAGATTCTACAAGAAAGGAAAATGTGGGGTTCAACTACTCACGTTCATACATTTGTCAAAAGTAAACTGTTTTCGTTTTACTTAGAGCATAAATTTGGTGCAGCGTAGGTTATTCATTTCTCAAGTAAAACTATAAAAATGAATGACCTGTTACAACAGGTAAAAATTATCTGATGGTGTAGAAAAAAACTACATCGATAATGCACTAAACTTAAATTTTTTACTTATACTATTCCTTCGTTTTAAAAAGAATAACTTACTTTTCTTTTTAGTTCGTTTAAAAAAAATAACCTTTTTCCCTTTTAACAACTTTTCACTTTTAACTTTTCACGTGACATGCTTAATATCACTAGATTGAAGTCCATTTTGGTATATTTTTCATATCTTTAATTTAAAACCGCAAAATTTAAAAGTCTTCTTTATTTTCGTAAATTCCATATCAAGTCAAACTAGGTCATTCTTTTTAAAACGGAGGGAGTATAATTTAGGTTTAATTATACTGAACGGAAAAGGCTCAAAAATACCCGTGAACTATCTGAAATAACTCAAAAATACCCCTCGTTAGATTTTTGTCTCAAAAATATCCCTCCGTTAAATATTTGGCTCAAAAATACCCCTCCCTCTAACGAAATTCAGAAAAGGATCAAAAATACCCCTGAACTATCTGAAATTGGTCAAAAATACTCCTCTCTTAAATATTTGGCTAAAATATACCCCTCCTCTTAACAAAATTAAATTATTTCGATTGAATTAAACCCCAACTTTAACTTTTTAACCCTAATACTTTATTTTTTTTTACATAAAAGTATTTTTTTAATTTTAAAAATAAGATAATGAAAAAAAAGTATTTGAATTATAATATAAATTGGCTGAATTTGATTTAAAAAATAAACATGCATTTATTCTAAAAAAGTATTTTCACTTTACATCTTTTTAATCTTTAAAGAAATTAACGAAATATAAATTAAAAAAATTAATGAAATATAAATTTTCACATAAAGAAATTAACGAAATAAAAATTAAATGATGAACTGTATACAAATTAATGAAATAATCGAAATAATTTAATTTTGTTAAATACCCCTCTGTTAAATATTTGGCTCAAAAATACCCTTTCCCTTAATGAAATTAAATTATTCCGATTGAATTAAACCCTAACGTTAACTTTTTAATCCTAATACTTTAATTTTTTTTACATAAAAATATTTTTTAAATTTTAAAATAAGATAATGAAAAAAAGTATTTAAATTATAATATAAATTGGTTGAATTTGATTTAGAAAATAAACATACATTTATTACGAAAAGGTAATTTCACTTTACATCTTTTTAATCTTTAAAGAAATTAACGAAATTAACGAAATATAATTTTTCACTTAAAGAAATTACTGAAATATAAATTAAATGATGAAATTTGTATAAATTAACAAAATAATCGAAATAATTTAATTTCTGTAAATACCCCTCTGTTAAATATTTGGCTCAAAAATATTCCTCCCCTTAACTAAATTAAATTATTTCGATTGAATTAAACCCTAACTTTAAATTTTTAACTCTAATACTTTAATTTTTTTAAATAAAAGTATTTTTTTAATTTTAAAAATAAGATAATGTAAAAAAGTATTTGAATTATAATATAAATTGGTTGAATTTGATTTGGAAAATAAACATATATTTATTCTAAAAAGGTATTTTCACTTTATATCTTTTTAATCTTTAAAGGGCAGCCTGGTGCACAAAAGCTACCGCTATGCGCGGTGTTCAGGGAAGAAATTAATGAAATATAAATTAACGAAATATAAATTTCACTTAAAGAAATTAACGAAATATAAATTAAATGATGAACTTTATATAAATTAACGAAACAATCAAAATAATTTAATTTTGTTAAGGGAGGGGTATTTTCGAGCCAAATATTTAACAGAGGGGTATTTTTGACCCATTTCAGATAGTTCAGGGGTATTTTTGATCCTTTTTCGAATTCCATTAGATAGAGGGGTATTTTTGAGTCAAAAATCTAACGAATGACATTTTTGAACTATTTCGGATAGTTTAGGGGTATTTTTAAGCCTTTTTCGTACACTAAAACATTCCTATACTATCACTTTTTTTCTTTCTTTAAAGCAATTCCACTAGAGTGCTAGTATTTCTTTTATAGCCTATTTGGGTTGTTTTTTTTCCCAAAAATAATTTACTTTTTTTGAAAAAAAAAATTAAAAAAAAGGTATTTGGTAAACTTGAAAAAGTGTTATGGGGAAGAAGCAAAAAATCTGTATTTCAACAAAAAAAAAAAAGCAGAACCAGAAAACTACTCTATTTTTTATGACAAAAATATCTCTATCACTTGTACACAACACACACATCTATCTATCTATCTATCTATCTATCTATCTATCTATCTATCTATATCTATCTATCTATCTATCTCTCTCTCTCTCTCTCTCTCTCTCTCTCTCTATATATATATATATATATATATATATAAGTATTGTATATATATATACATATCTTATCAGTTTGATTTCAGAATTGTATACTTTATATTTACATCATAATTTTTTTATTTTATTATTGATATATCATTATTTTATTTTTCACTCATTTTCTTAATAAAAATTAAAAATATCATTAATTATGATAATCAAAGAATATATAACTCTTTATTTTTATTAGTAATGATAATAAATGACAAACGAATGATGTTGCAAGATCAAATGATATTTTGACAACACTTGTAAATTATTTTCTCAAATATTTAATTTAAATAAATAATTAAAATATTATAATAAATATTTTTAAAAAATCTCTATAAAATAATTTTAGTAGTAAAAGTCTATTGATACATGTCCTTTTTGGTCATTTGTTTCCGAAAAGCGCTTCTTAAAAAAGATTATCCAAACGTAATCTATTATCAAAAGTATTTTTTAAATGAATTTATCAAACACAAATTGCTTTTTATTAAAAGTACTTTTCTAATAGCTTGTTTGGGATAACTTTTTTCTAAAAAAAGAAGCATTTTTTTAAGAAAAAGATACTTTTTTTTTAAAAGAAGTGTGTTTGATATGCTTGCAAAAGTGCTTTTAAAAAGAATCAAAAGCAGTTTTTTCTGCTTCTGGGAAAAAGTAAAAAATTTCTACATTTCAAGAAAAGTAGAAACAGAAGTAGAAAAATATTTTTTTCATGACAAAAATATCTCTATCACTTACACAAACATATGTGTGTGTGTGTATGATTTTATTTTTTACTCATTTTTCTTAAATAAAATTGAAAATATCATTGATGATGATGATTGAAGTATATATATAACTCTTTATTTTTTTTATTATTAATGATAATAAATAACAGATGAATAACATTGCAAGATCAAATGATATTTTGACACCACTTGTAAATTTTTTCTCGAATTTTAATTTTAAATAAATAATTCATGAAAAGTGACATATTTGTTACAATATGGTGAAGTTTTTCATATGTAGTGATTTTATTTATGGAATAATTTCTAACTTTATTTTTTTTATGCTTTTAAGTAATATTTAAATTATTTAAGTAATATATTACTATCTAATATTTTTTACTGTATATAAGTATTGATTGAAAATTTTATAGTAAGTACATTTTAATTAAATAAAAATAATTTTTTTATTAAAAATATTATAATAGATATTTAAAATAAAGTTTCTCTATAAAATAATTTTAGTAGTAAAAGTCTACCGATACATGTCTTTTTTGGTCATTTGACTCTCAAAAGCACTTTTCAAATGAATTTATCAAACACAATTTGTTTATCAAAAACATTTTTCAAATGAATTTACCAAACACAAATTATTTTTTTTCAAAAGCACTTTTCTGGAAAGCTATTTTATAAAAGTGTTTCTCAAATAAGCAGTTTTCTAACAATAATCTCAAATGGGCTCTAACAAGCTATTTTGAGCCCGTTTGAAATTGTTGTTAGAAAACTGCTTATCCGAGAAGCATTTTAAGGGCCCGTTTGAGATTGCTGTCAGAAAACTGCTTATTTCACAATCAATGCTATTCCGTTTGAGATTGCTGTCAGAAAACTGCTTATTTCACAATCAATTTTATAAAATAGCTTTTCTGAAAAGTGATTTAAAAAAAAAAATTGTTTGATAAATTCATTTAAAAAGTACTTTTGATAAACAGATTGTGTTTGGATAATCTTTTTCAAGATGTATTTTTTTGAGACAATGACCAATAAGGACATGTATCAATAGACTTTTTCTATTAAAATCAATCTATAGAGAAAATTTATTTTAAATATCTATTATAATATTTTTAATTAAAATTTTATTGTTATATAATTTAAAAGTATGTACTCTAAGATTTTCAATCAATATTTATATACACAAATTCATTAAAAATATCAAATAATGATATATTACTTAAATAATTTAAATATTAATTAAAAATAACAAACAAAAATGAATATATTAAATCACTACATATGAAAAAATTAAGAACAAAAATAATTAGTCTTTCATACATCATAAAAATTTTCAACAATTTCATCCCTAATTTTATTATGCAATGTCTCCATACTAGTAGAAAATCTGTCTTGTGATTTTGAAGGTGTACCTGAAGGTTCATCTCCTCTTCGATCTCTATGATGATGTCTTCGTTAACATAATAGTTAAAGTCTTTAATCGTAGAAGTGTGTTGTCATATGAAATTAAGTATATCCATAGTAGTTGTAACAAAATGAATTTGAGTGTCGAATTTAAAAGATGACATTGAGTGTAGGAGAACAAATCTATTTTTTCAAACTCCAAATGTTCTTTCAATTGTATGTATCAAACTGGAGTGAAAGAAATTGAAAGTCTCATTTGAATTTCTAAAGGTAGAATTACATCTGAAATTAGGGAGATGATAACACTCTCCTTTATATGGTCCTAAATAATCAATCATTGTTGGATAAGCTGAGTCCACTAAATAATATTTATCTACACCAATATAAAGAAAATTATATAAAAATAACATAATTTAATTATAAAATAATATATTATTTTATAATAAAATAATATTTTGACTACGATCATTTTTTTCGTTTCTGTTGATACCTTTCTTTTTCTTCTAGTATCACTCTCATTGTTATTTTTTTTCCAACTTCAATTAATTTTACAAGACCATCAAAATTCACAAATTCTTCATTATTTATTGGAGTGTCAAACTCAAATGGTTGCTAAGATTGTAACCACCTACTCCTTGTATACCATCTGGTACACTCTAGATGATGGTGCCCACACATGTTCGCCACTAGCAACAATATCCTTAAAACATATCTTCATTTGAGTTCGATATTGTAATTTTTTTCTGTAAATTTTTCTACTTTTAAATTTTCTTACAATGAAAAGAAGAAATAAGATATTTTACTAGTGACCGAAATAACATAATAACTTATCAAGCTTAAGTGAATAATAAATAATAAGATTAGAAGTACCTTTATTTTGCTGTCCCACCATTCGGCACTCACTTGAATAATTTTCTTCTTGCTATTCCATTCTAAATCACCAACCAAAGTGTCCCATTCTTTTCAAGTGGTTTTAAGAGTATCCCATTTATTCTCCAATTTGAGTTTATTATGATGTTTTTTGGTTCTAGCATTAAACCTTGTCACCAAGTTAGCCCATTCAATTTTGTTGAAGTGAGCACCGAGGTGATTTTCAGCAATAACTTCATCCACACATAAATTTAAAAATAACTCTATGTTTTCTACACACCATTTAGCCTTCTCAACATACTCGTTTCCTATGCATTAGAGATATATGATTAACAATAATAACATTACACAAAATAGTGAAATAAAAATATTATTGTCAAGATAAGAATTAAAAAATAAACTAAGAGTTTCTTAAACAATGATATTATCACATTTCCTCTTATATGTATGCACATGAAAAATCTAGTTATATCATGAGAATTATTAAAAAAGGCATACCTTAAAGTGAAATAATCTTGATTCAAAAAGCAACTTATTAATAATAGAGATGACTTTATATTTTGGAGAGGAATAAAGTATATGTATATATGAGAAATATTATCTGTATTTATAGATGAAGGAGAAAGTGTGCAGTATGACAGACTCGTTAAATAAATAGAAGACATGAAGAAAAGATAAAAAAATATTTAAAGTTAGATTCTATCTGTTATTTGTTAGCTTATTTTTTGATATTTACTGTGTTAAAAATATCTAAACTAGATTATATCTGTTATTTATTATCTTTTCTTTTGGATATATTTTTATTGCGTCAATACTAAAATTAAGCAACCACATTCATATACGTACACTACATGATAATAAGTTTTTAAAATAAGATTCTATATGCTATTTGTTATCTTTATATATCTATCTATCTATCTCTCTCTCTCTCTCTCTCTCTCTCTCTCTCTATATATATATATATATATATATATATATATATATATATATATATATATATGTATGTATGTATGTATATTTTTATTGTGTCAAAATTTACTAAGAATAAACAATCATCATATTCATATATGCATACTACATGGTAACAAATATGTCATTTTTTATGAATTATTTATTTAAGATTAAATAATCGAGAAAAAATTTACAAGTACTGTCAAAATACCATTTAATCTCGTAACATGATTCATCTGTCATTTGTTATTATTAATAATAAAAAATAAAAATTTATATATTATTCAGTCATCATCATCAATGATATTTTCAAATTCATTTAAAGCAAATGAGTGAAAATAATAATAATAATAATAATAATAATAATAATAATAATAATAATAATAATATATGAATCATAAAAAATTTAAAGAATTATGATGTAAATATGAAGTATAAAATTTTAAAATCAAACTTGAATCAAACTTATAAGATATGTTAATTAATTGATAAGGGATGTAAGTGTGTGTGATAGGGATATTTTTGTCATGAAAAAAAATATTTTTCTGCTTTTACTTTTGCTTTTTTTAAAAGCAAAAATTTTCTGCTTATTCTCAGAAGCAGAAAAACTGCTTCTGCTTCTTTTTAGAAACCATTTTTGCAAGTTCATCAAACACTCTTTTTTTTTTTTTTTGAAAAAAAGCTCTTTTCTAAAAATAAGTTCTTATTTTGAGAAATAAGCAATCTCAAGCATGCACTTATCAAAAAGCTTTTTAGAAAAGTACTTTTGAAGAAAAACAATTTATGGTTGGTAAATTCATTTGAAAAATATTTTTGATAAACTATTTGGATGATCTTTTCAAGAAGTGCTTTGTTGAGACAAATGACCAAAAAGGATATGTATCAATAGACTTTTACTACTAAAATTAATTTATAAAAAAATTATTTTAAATATCTATTATAATATTTTTAATTAAAATTTCATTATTATTTAATTAAAAAGTACGTACTCTAAGATTTTCAACTAATATTGTGCACATAAATACGTTAAAAATATTACATAATGATATATTATGAAAATAATTTAAATATTATTTAAGAACATCAAATAAAAATAAATGT
>NC_061122.1:57985333-58022093 GCF_002878395.1 Capsicum annuum
TGCTTCCTCCGTAATTTTACTATATCACTCCTAATTAATTATTATATGTCATTTATTTATTAAAAATTAATAATATTTAATAAAAAATAAAATAAATATTTATGACATGTCTGCTTCAGCTGATTCAATCATAATTTTACTATTTTACCCCTAATTAATTAGCTAAGTCATTTAAGAATTAAAAAAATTAATAATATTTAATAAAAAAAGTAAAATATACAAAAATTATAAATTAACTATTGATGTTTTAAATTAAGTTGACATCTTATATGAGACCACTTAATTTTTTGCACAACTAGTTTTTATATTAATTTTTGCTACATCACTTCGAATAAGTTGTTATGAGTTATTTAAGACATGTTTGTTTCACTACTTTAGTCGTGATATTTGATATACTGTCAAAATTATATGTGTCATTTAAATTGGAATAGAAAAAAAATATTATAAATCACAATAATTAAAAATTTAAATTATTTTAAAAATATAATTGACTATAAATGCCACCAAAGTTTGGACAAGGAGAGTATTATAAATTACAATAGCTAACAACTTGAAAAGTAAATTGCAATGCCAAAAAAGTATTATAAATTACAATAGCGAACAACTTAAAATATCTAAAAACATATTAAAAATGTAATTGATCATCTAAATTTTATTTGTATCACATAAATTGAGACCTAAAACTAACATATATTGTTAGTACTATATAGAAGTGCGGTAAAATAGACACCACTTTGTTGATGTATCTGCTTACTCCGTGATTTTATTATATCACCCTAATTAATTATTATATGTCATTTACATATTAAAAAATTAATAATATTTAATAAAAAATAAAATGGACATTTATGATATGTCTGCTTCAACTGCTTCAATCGTAATTTACTATTTCACCCCCAATTAATTATTTAAGTCATTTAAATATTAAAAAATTAAAAATATTTAACATAAAAGGTAAAATAGATTAAAAAAAAAATGATAAATTCACTATTATTTTTTTAAATTAACTTGACATCTTATAGGAGACTCACTTAAATTTTTTGCGCAACTATTTTTATAGTAATTTTGCTATATCACTTCTAATAAGTTATTATGAGTAATTTAAGACATGTTTGTTTAGCTACTTCAATCGTGATATTTGATTGACTGTCGAAATTATATGTGTCACTTGAATTGAAATAAAATAAAAAATATTATAAATCACAATAATTAAAAATTTAAATTATTTTACAAATATAATTGACTATGAATGCCACAAAAGTTTGAACAAGTAGAGTATTATAAATTACAATATACAACAACTTAAAATAGCAAATTACAATTCCAAAAAGTATTGTAAATTACAAAAGCTAACAACTTAAAATATCTAAAAACATATTAAAAATATTAACTGATTATATAAATTTTATTTGTGTCACATAAATTGTGATAAAAAATAACATATATTGGGCTCATGCTAGCATAGGCCTTTCGATATTTTTTTCATGTATGTGTGTGTGTGTGTGGGGGGGGGGGGAGGAGAGAGAGAGAGTAGGGATATTTTTGTCATAAAAAAATATTTTTCTGCATCTGCTTCTATTCTTTTTGAAAAACATAAATTTTCTGCTTCTTCCCAGAAGCAAAAAATAAAAAAACGGCTTCTGCTTCTTTTTAACCTTCTTTTCATAAAAAAATATCTTTTTCTCAAAATAAGTATTTTTTTTGGGAAATAAGCAATCCCAAATAGGTACTTTATAAAAGTGCTTCTCAAATAATAGTTTTCTAACAATAATTCCAAACAAACTCTTAATCATACCATCAAATCATACCTATGGTGAGAGGACCTAGGATTTTATTGAAGCAGGTTCAAGATACTATAAAGCACAATGATAGTTAATACATACATACATACACACACACACATATATATATATATATATATCATATATATATATATATTATCATTTTGAGGTGGTGTTTAGTTAAAAAAGAATAAATAATTAGACATAAAATTTTCATTTCCTAACAGAAGTATATCAACTTTCTAACTACTTATAAAATTTATTTTTTTCACACTTTAGTATTAGACGTTAAGTATTACTATTATAAATATATTAATCGAAATTATTGTAACGACCTACTTTTTGATGAAATATGTGCAATTTGTGAGTTTGTATGATTTGATTATTTTACCCCTCTCCGTAGTTGCATTATGATATTTTTGGGGTGTGGGGGTGATTGACATGATTTTCGATGCATTTTGATACCATTTATGCGATATTGTGGTTTCTGATGGCTTAAAGAGCCTTATTTCGGACATATGTAGATATCTTTTGATCTGTGTGATGACTGAATGGACTATGCCAGCAGCTCTGAAATATCGATTTTAGGCTAGGTAGACCTTTAGCTTGAGTCCCAGTGCACCCAAACTCATTTTGACCTATTGATCAGAAAGTTGGAAAATTTAAAATATGGGTGTGGGACCCACATGTGGTCGAAAAAATTTTGGATGAAAAATACGACTTCGCCAGCTGATCCGTAATATTGATTTTAGGGTGGTAACATATTTGGTGTGATTTTACAGCTTTTAAATCTCATTTCGACCCTTGATTTAAAAAGTTGTGATTTCGAATTTTGGGGGTCAACTATGTGAAAACGACATTTTTTTGAAAATTTGATATCGCCATAGAGTTTGAATCATAGAATTTAGTGTGGTTACATAGTTGGTTTGCGTATATCAGACTCCGAATGAATCTCGAGCACCCCGTTGAAATTCAAGGTGGACTTAAAGAAAGAAAAATCTAGTTCAATGCAGTTTTTTTGGTTATAAGAACAACTTTTTCCCTCTTTTTTGCCTATTTTGTCCATTCTTTCACCTTGCCTCTTGGGAGTTAAACCCTAAAATAGTGTGAGAGCTTAAAAGTGAAGCTTGTGAGAGCTTGAGAAGCTAGATTAACATCTATTTCTTGAATCTCTTACGGATTTAAGGTAAGAATTCACCTTTTTTTTTAGTAATTTCTTGATTAATTTCTCAAAACCCCAAAAATCTTAGGGCTTGATTTTAAAACCCAATTTCACTCCTTTTCACTTGATTAATGTTTTTATCTTATAATTACTAGTTTTTCATCAATTTAAATTTCAAAACAGCCCTAATTCTTGATTTTAACCCAGATTTAAAAGATTTTATCCGAATAAAGCATAAAAATAGTTTTTCTTCAATTTGAACCTTTTTTTTGACTCGATTTAACTTGGATTTTCAACTGTAGGTTTGAAATACCCTAAACTTTGACCCTTACAAAATTTCCTGAGTCTTGAACTTTCTGTGCATCATACAACTTACACCACACCACTCGTATGTTGTGGGTACGGGTCAAGGACCCTAGTAGTATATTGGTCAGTGTCACATTGGACAAGTCTTGTTCTTGGTACGAGAAGGCATCATACGAGTCGTATGTCCATGATACGAGAAGTATAGTGCCAAAGTGTCTTGACTTGACATTCTACTTGGGGTACGATTTGAAGGGTACTAGTTGTATAGTAGGGTACGATTTAGGCTAAGGAGCCGTATATTGGACAAAATGTGGTGTCCAATATTTTGATCGAGGTACCAGTGGAGGGTACCACTCGTATGATGTGGGTACAAGTGGAGAGTCCAAATCGTACCCTCCTGTGAGTCTTTTACAACTTTTAAGATGAGGGTATTTTAGACATTTTCCACCCCAAGCCCTTAAGACCCCACGTCTTATAACACTATTTGGTCCCTCATTCCTCACTTTGGAAGATCAAAATACTCTCATAAACTCTCTAGAAACCTCTCAAGGAAATTGGGCTAGGATTTCATCTAGGTGGTCATCTAGAGACTTAAGGATCTAAATCTCTCCGTGAATCATCGTAACTCAAGCATGTGACTCTTCCTTTATTGTTAGTTCATAAAAAATCATGTTCTTTAAACATTGTTCTTGAATTACAAATAGTGGTTTTGAAATCCATGGTCGAGGGTTTGAATATATAATGTTGAGTATTGTTGTTTCTTGATTTTACTTATGTTTATACATGTTTTGGTAGTGGTTTTGCATATGTGGGTGCATGAAAGTTATGGTTTAATGAATGGATCATGGTTAACCCTAACTTGATGTTTTTGACTTGAATAATGGTTTGATAATGGTATGCCCTCAACAAGTTTGTGAAAATGTCTATGAGAAGAGTCTTTTCACATGATGAATTATGTTTTGAACCATTGCTTGGCGTAAGAATATTAATGAAGGATGAATAGTTTTGTAAAGGTCTTGATGGTCATAGATTGAAGTGAATTATGATTTAAATTAAGGCATTGTCCTAATAATGTAATTGGTTGAAAAATGGTTTCACGAAGACCTTGTGGGTCGTAAGTGGCTTTGAATTGTAACCTTCATGGTTGAATTGGCTAAATGGGTTCGAGTTCCTAAGTTGTTAAATTAAATTGATGACTTTGTATAGACAATGGGTTCGAGTCCCAATATTGAATGAAAATGGTTATGGCATATTGTACGCTTGCAAGTGGGTTTGGTATAACATTATCACAGGGGTGCCTTTGGTAAGTAATTGGACTAATGGTTGTGTGCTTGTGCAATGAATTTTTAAAATTGGGCTTTAATGCGGGATATGTATCCGAGCCATGAAAGTGGAGTCTGAAGGACTAATACTGGAGACCGCGCTAGCGGGTGTAGGTGTCTGTGTGACCAGGAGGTTCGAGTACCCTGAATGAATATATGAATGAGAGGTTCGAGTCCTCCATATTGTAAACATGGGTGATAAGTCACCTTGATTATGATGGAAGGTTTGATTTCCCCCATAATGGCATATACAGATATAGATATTCGCTAGTTCGTGCGGCTACAAGCACCGAGACCCTTTCAGCTAAGAGAGAGCTGGGCCCATATAGCCCGTGAGTACCTTGTTATATAAAGGTTATGCTACACAACCTAGGTTTATATTTTTATAGTTTATGTTAAGCCTTGTTCCCTATCCCGATATGGTATATATGTATGTGTACGTGTGATTGCATATGATCATTTAACTTAGTTTTATTGATGGCATTATTTTATTCCTCTATCTCTGAGTTACATGCTAGTTCTCCAACTTTTAATCATCTCCGAAAGCTGTATCCTCATGCGATACAGGGACCAGAGCTTCTTCTTCTTTTCCTGCACAGTGACCAAATGTTCAAATGGATCGTGAGTTGACATTGAAGTGGTAAGCTTTCATAGTTCGGATGGCATTTATTTCATGGTCCCTTTACTCTATGTCATAGACTTTGCTAGACTTGGATTTTGGCCATTGTTAGAGGCATGTCCCGACATTTTATTGACTTTGGATTATAGCAGCTTTATGGATTACTGTGGACTTGGGTGTAATGGTTTAGTATGTGGTGGTGACAAATGGTTTGGACATTTCTTAAGTTATTGTTAGTCTTATATTTCTCTATCTTATTATATGTTCAAAATTCATCCAACACTTATGGTTGATATAATAGTTAGCTGAGGTGAAGGGGGTGATCTTCGATCCATGTGGGATGTAATATACCCATCACGGCCAGGCTCTAGTTCGGGTCATGACAAAGTTAGTTTTATAGACTAAGTTCATGGTCAATTGGGTATCCACAAAGCCATATCAAGTTGAGTCTCTTCTATAGGTATGTAGTGCATCACACTTATAAGAGAGAGGCTATGCAATATTTAGGAATGTTTTTTTTTTGTCTTATTTTTGAGATATAGAGTCTAAGGTCTTGGATTCTTTTGATTTTTGTTTTCTTGTCTTTCAGATCAAGCCTATAAGAAGATCTGATATTTATGCAAACTCTTATGTCCCGTATGAGGACAATGTGGATGGATCTCGTCCAACTTTTAGGGTCTAGATTCAGTCAAAGATCGCTGTATCTGACTATCCTCGTGAGGTTCCACCAGTCCCCACTAATCCTACTCTTGAGGGTGACACTCAGTTGCCTCCTGGAAGGTTACTAATGTTGAGTTTTATCACTCCATTACCCTGTTGACTCAATTGGTAACATCTCAATCACAATATCTGGTTCTGCTGGTGCTGCTATGGGTTCATCTGAGGCCACTAGAGTTGGCTAATTCATAAGGTTGCATCCTCCGATGTTTACTGGTACAAAGGTTGAGGAAGATCCTCAAAGGTTCATTGATGAAATAAAGAAGATCTTTTAGGTTTTGCATGCTTTGGATATTGAGGGTGTAGAGTTTACCGCCTACCAATTAAAGGATATGGCATACCAGTGGTACAAAAAGTGGGAACAATCGAGAGGTGAGGATGCCTATTTTTCTGTGTGGGATGATTTATCTAGTGTGTTTTTGGAATGCTTCTTTTCTTAGGATTTGAGGGAAGCTAAAGCGGAAGAATTTGTTAACTTGAAGCAAAAGAGGATGTCAGTCAAGGAGTATGCCTTGAATTTCCATCATTTGTCCCGGTATGCTCCTGAATTGGTATCTAATATGAAGGACCAAATAAGAAAGTTTTCTTCGGGATTATCTCATGAGTTGATCCTTTAGATTAAGGCTTCCTTGTTTATCAAGGACATAGACATCTCCAGATCGGTTATGTATATGCAACAGGTCGAAGAAGAGAAGAAGAAACAGATTGAGATTGGTGAAAGGCATAGTAAGAGGTCTTGATTTTAGAACAGAGTGAGGGTTAACAACAGAGTGGGAAGTGGCCTAAGAGAAAGAGTTGGGGGAGTCCTAACTCCTATTCGACTGCTAGTGCTCCCTACCTAAAGCCATCGGGAGATAGGTATTTTTAGGGTGGTGATACTTCTAGGTCACAGGTTGCCTATTATCAAGCCAGTAGGGCCCAGTCTGCACCATCCTGCCCTCCTTGCAGATTCTGTGGTCAGCATCATCATGGTCAGTGTGAGAAGGGAAAGAAACGATGTTTTATATGAAGTTAGATTGGTCATATGCAGCGAGATTATCTCTCTAGAGTTACTTCTGGGGCAAATAAGGTTCCTGTTGCCTCTTCATCATCTCCTGCACCAAAGTGTGTCACTTCTGGATTTGAAACTTGTTAGAACTACCTTTATTCTCTCACTACTTATCAGGAGTCTAAGGCATCTCCGAATGTTATTACTGGTCTGTTAAAACTCTTTTTCTATAATATGTACTATTTACTTAATTCGAGGTTCTCTCTCTCTTATGTGACCCTATTTATGGCTACATATTTTAGTTTTACTCTTGAGTGTCTGTTGAACCCTTTTTCTATTTCTACTCTAGTAGGAGACTCCATGGTTGTCAAAAGAGTCTATAGAGGGTACATGGTAGCTTTTGGTAGTAGAGAAACTCTAATGGACTTGATAGAGTTAGACATGGTTGATTTTGATGTTATTCTGGGAATGGACTGATTGCACTCATGCTATGCTTCCCTAGATTATCAAACTCGTAAGGTCATGTTTAAATTTCCTAATGAGCCAATTGTTGAATGGAAGGGTGGTTCCCTAGCTCCTAAGGGGAAGTTTATAACGTATCTTAGAGCTTGGAGATTAATCTCCAAGTAGTGTCTCTATCATCTAGTCCGGATTGAAGATTCTAACTCGGAGGGTCCTTCTTTGCATTCTGTCCCGTGGTGAATGAATTTCCTGAGGTCTTTTCTGATGACCTTCCTGATGTTCCTCCTGATAGGGAGATTGAGTTTGGAATTGATCTTGTTTTGGATACTCGTCCAATTTCTATTCCTCCATATAGAATGGCTTCAACGAAGTTGAAAAAGATTAAAGAGCAACTCAAAGATCTTTTAGACAAGGGTTTCATTTCTCCTAGTGTATCCCCGTGGAGTGCACCTACCTATTTTATATGAAGAAAAATGGTTCCCTTCGGATGTACATTGATTATCGATAGTTGAACAAGGTAACGGTATAGAATAAATATTCTTTTCCAAGGGTAGACGATTTGTTTGATCAGTTGCAGGGTGCTAACTTTTTCCCTAAGATTGATCTTTGATCCAGGTATCATCAGCTAAAGATTAGGTAAGAGGATATTCCTAAGACTAACTTCCGTACCTAGTACAGGCATTTTGAGTTTCTGATTACGTCTTTCAGGTTGATCAATGCCCCTGTGACATTCATGGATTTGATGAATAGGGTCTTCCATCATTTTATGGATTTTATCGTCATTGCCTTTATTGATTTCATCTTAGTGTACTTTAAGAATGAGGGGGATCATGCAAATCACCTCCTCCTTATGTTACAGACCTTGAAAGATCAGAAGTTATATGCTAAGTTCTCCAAATGAGAATTTTGGCTGAATTCCATAACTTTTCTGGTTCATGTTGTGTCTGGCGAGGGGATTATAGTGGATCCTCAAAAAGTTGTTATGGTTAAAAAGTGTCCTAGACCCATAACTCCAACCTATATTCAGAGATTTTTTAGTTTAGCTGGGTATTGTAGGAGGTTCGTGGAGAGTTTTTTTCTATTGCTGCTCCATTGACCAAATTGACTCAGAAGAAAATAAAGTTCTTGTGGTCTGATGCGTGCGAAGATAGTTTTTAGAAGCTAAAATATAAGTTGACTTCAGCTCTAGTCTTGACTCTACCTGAGGGTACCGAGGGTTTTGTGGTTTATTGTGATATGTCCCGAAATAGTTTGGGTTGCGTGTTAATACGACACAGTAAGGTAGTTGACTATGCCTCTAGATAGTTGAAGGTTCATGAGAGGAACTATTCGACTCATGACTTGGAGTTGTTAGATGTGGTTTTCCCATTGAATATTTGGCGTCACTATTTATATGGGGTGAATGTTGATATCTTTTCCAATTATTAGAGCCTGCAGTACGTGTTCACCGAGAAGGAGTTTAATCTAAGGCAAAGGAGGTGGCTTGAGTTGCTGAAGAACTATGATATGAGTCTTCATTACCATCCAGGTAAAGATAATATGGTGCTGATACTCTTAGCAGGTTGTCCATGGGTAGATTGTCACATGTGCATAAGCATAAGCAGGAATTAGTAAAGGATATTCACTGTTTGGCTAACCTTGAAGTCCGTTTCTTGGACTCTGAGGATGGTGGTGTGATAGTGCAACAGGTAGTATAATCATCTCTTGGTTTGAAAATAAAGGAGAAACAGGTATTAGATTCTCTTTTGATGAAGATCAAGGATGATGTGGGTAAGCAAAAAGTTATGGCCTTCGAGATCGGTGAAGATAGTATCTTAAGGTACAAAGAGAGACTGTGTGTTCCCGATATGGATGGATTACGAGGTAGGATTTTAGCTGAGGCCCATGCATCACAATATATGGTTCACCCGATTCAACAAAGATGTATCATAATCTCAAAAAGATGTATTGGTGGAACAACATGAAATAAGATTTAGCTGACTTTGTGTCTAAGTGTATGGTATGTCATCAAGTAAAGGTGGAGCCCTTGAGACCAGGTAGGATGCTTCATGAGATTGAATTACCGATATGGAAATGAGGGATAATAAATATGGATTTCATTACCAGCCTTCCGCGGTTGCGAAATTAGTGTGACTCCATTTGGGTTATCGTGGATAATATTACTAAGTCCACTCACTTGTTGCCAGTGAGGACTCTTATTCTGCAGAGGATTATTCGAAGTTATTCCTTCAGGAAATTGTAAAGTTGTATGGTGCACCTGTCTCGATTATTTTGGATCGTCATACCCAATTTTTATCACATTTTTGGCGCTCTTTTCAGCATGGTTTGGGTACTAAAGTGAGTCCTAGTATGATTTTCACCCACAGTCGAATGGGCCCGAAAGGACTATTCAGACTTTGGAAGATATGTTTTGAGCCTTTGTGATTGATTATGGTGATAGTTGGTTCGACCATTTGCCTTTGATTGAATTTGCTTATAACAATAGTTACCATTCTAGTATTGGTATAGCCCCATTTGAGGCATTGTATGGTAGGAGGTGTAGATCTCCTATTTGGTGGTTCAAGGTTGGTGAAGTGGAAATGTTTGGACCGGATTTGGTTAACCAAGCCATGGAAAAGGTGAAGGTAATTTAGAATAGGCTTAAGACCACCCAAAGTCACAAAAAGTCCTATGTGGATGTAAGGCGAAGGGACTTGGAATTTGAGGTTGGAGAAGGGATATTCTTGAAGGTATCTTCCATTAAGGGAGTAATACGGTTTGGGAAGAAGGGGAAGCTCGACCCCGGTATATTGACCCATATGTGGTTTTGAAAAGGGTCGGTAATGTTGTTTATGAGTTAGATTTTCCCTCTAGCATAAGTTCCATTCAACCGATATTATATGTGTCTATGTTGTGGAAATGTATGAGTGATCCTTCATTGTTTTTCCCCTTGGAGAACATTGGTATTCTCGATTCATTATCCTATGAAGAGGTCCCGATGAGGATCTTGGATCGACAAGTTCATCGGTTGCGAATAAAAGATCGATTGCGAACAAAAGACATAGCTTTGGTGAAGGTTCTATGGGAGAATCAAAAGTCTGAGGAAACTACTTGGGAAGCCGAGGAGGACGTGAAGTCCAACTATCTATTTCTATTCCCAAATTTGGAAAATTGTGCTTGAGGTATATGTGCTGTTAACACCTTTGTTGATGATAGATTATGAATCTCTTGGTTTTTGTTTTTTTGTCTTAAAGGTAAGAGTAGAGATTTTTTGGGTTTAATTGTGCTTGTAGTGCCTCATCCCATCATTCGAGGATGAATGGTCCTAAGGAAGGGAGACTGAAACACCTAAACTTTGGCCCTTGCAAAATTTCCCGAGTCTTAAACTTTTTGTGCATCATATGACTTACACCGTACCACATGTATGTTGTGGTTACGAGTCAATGACCCTACTCGTATGAAGTTCAGTGTCACATATGCCAAGTTTTGTTCTTGGTATGAGAAGGTATGATACGAGTGGTATGTAGATGATACGATAAGTATGGTGCCAAACCGTATGTTTTTTAGTGTCTAGCCTTGACATTCTTCTTAGGTACGACTTGAAGGGTACTAGTCATATGGTAGGGTATGATTTAGGCTAAGAAGTCGTATGTTGGACAGAATGTGATGTCCAATATTCTGATCAAGGTACGAGTGGAGGGTGCCACTCGTATGATGTGGGTATGAGTGGAGAGGCTAAACCGTACCCTTCAGTGAGTCTTTTATAGCTTTTAAGATGAAGGTATTTTAGCATTTCCTACCCGAAGCGCTTAAGACCCCATACTTTATAAAACTATTTGGTCCCTCATTCCTCACTTTGGAAGGTCAAAACACTCTCACAAACTCTCTAGAATCCTCTTAAGGGGATTGGTCTAGGATTTCATCTAGGTGGTTATCTAGAGTCTTAAGGATCGAAATCTCTCTATGAAATTATCATCATAACTAAGGCATGTGACTCTTCCTTCATTGTTAGTTCATAAAAAATCATGTATTTTAAACATTGTTCTTGAATCATAAATGGTGGTTTTGAAATCCATGGTTGAGGGCTTGAATATATAATGTTGATTATTGTTCTCTCTTGATTTCACTTATGTTTATACATGTTTTGATAGTGGTTTTGAACATGCGGGTGCATGGAAATTATGGTTTAATGAATGGGTCATGGTTAAACCTAACTTGATGGTTTTGACTTGATAGGTTTGATAATGGTATGCCCTCAACCTGTTTGTGAAAATGCCTATGAGAAGAACCTTGTCAAATAACAAATTGTGTTTTGAACCATTGCTTGGCATAAAAATTTTAATGAAAGGATGAATGGTTTTGTGAAGATCTTGATGGCCATAGACTGAATAGAATTGTGATTTGAACTAAGACATTGGCCTAATAATGTAATTGGTTGGAAAATGGTTTCACGAAGACCTTGTGGGTCATAACTGGTTTTGAATTATAACCTTGGTTGTTTAATTGACAAAATGGATTTGAGTCCCTAAATTGTTAAATTTAATTTATGACTTTCTATAGACAATGGGTTCGAGGCCCAGTGTTGAATGAAAATAGTTATGCCATGATGTATGCTTGCAAGTGGGGTTAGTATGACGATACCAACGGGGTGACTTTGGTAAGAAATTGGGCTAATGGTTATGTGCATGTGTAAAGAATATTTTAAATTGGTCTTTAAATCGGGATGTGTAGTCGGGCCTTGAAAGTGGAGTCCCCCAAATAAATATATGAATGGGAGGTTCGAGTCCCCTATATTGTTTACATGGGTGCTAAGTCACCTTGATTATGCTGGGAGGTTCTATGTCCCCTACAATGACATATACGGATATGGATATTCTATGGTTCGTGCGGCTACATGCACTGAGTCCCTTCCAGCTATGGGAGAGCTAGGCGCATATAGTCCGTGGGTGCCTTGTTATATGACGGTTATGCTACACAACCTAGTTTAATGTTTTCAAGTTCATGCTAAGCCTTGTTCTCTATTCCGGCATTGTATATATGTATGTATACATGTGATTGCATATGATTATTTGACTTGGTTTAATTGATGGAATTATTTTATTCCTCTATCTCTGAGTAACATGCTAGCGCTACAAATGCTAATTGTCTCCATACGCTGTTTCCCCCCACAATACAGGGACCAAATCTTCTTCTTTTTCTTTTCCTGCATAGTGACTAGGTGTTCGAGTGGCTCGTAAGTTGACATTGAAGTAGTGAGCTTTCATAGTTTAGAAGTCATTCATTTCACGGTCCTTATTCTATGTCATTGACTTTGTGTAATACCCCGAGTCTGTACCCCAGATACTACACGGTGCTCATAATTCTGAAGGACCACAAGCTAACCCATGACTGTTACCTGCTGTGAGCACTGGATAATAGTAATACTGTAATAGTAATAAAACTAAGATAAATGCAAAAAAACTTCCATTAGGTTCAAATCTGAAATGAATACTATAATCTGAAATCTGAATACTGAAAATAATTGTCTCTGAAAATACTCTAGTCTAAAAAGCTTCTAAACTGTCTGAAAATATGAAGTTAATGGGACATGTCCCCAACTACTAAAATGAACTAAAATAATGAAAAGAATGATCATGTCCTCGAACTATGAGGACTCACCGCTAACTCTGACTGCGGAAAATCTAATCTGCTAAGTATAATCGGGGGCTCGTGCGTCTGAACCTATAATGTAAGACATCATAGAGTAAGAGAAAAGTATGCGTCAGTACTTTGAATGTACTGGTATGCTAAGTGTGGTAGGATGAGATGCATGGATTCGTATGCATGAACAATACTGACTAAATGACATGAGTATAACAGAATGCGAGTACATGCATGAATACGTGAACTGTAATTGAGATCGTGATAATACTGAATACTAAGTATGAATACTGAATAATTGATATATTAGTATACTGATACTGCACTACTGATAACTGAGTGACTGTATCTAACAATCTCAATTCTGGGGAACTATGCTAAGTTCCGTACTCAGCTGAGTGACTGTGTCTGACAGTCCTGAATCTGTAGAACTGGACTGAGTTCTATACTAACACTAAATCTGAAACTGAGACTATGGGAGGTAATCATCTAACCGATATGCCTCTTTCTGAATAGATTTAGGGTCCAACCTATAACCCTAGTTGGAAGGGTGTCAGTACCATGCCAGGGGTAAAGACAAGCGGTAAGTTAACCCTCTCTAATAGGAAGCCCTTTCGTCAACCCTCACTGGTAGAAAAACTCGGATGAGATGTATCAACCCTCATAACATATGGCAGGAAGATATCTCAACCTACACTGGCTATGTAGTTCTATAATACAGGGATTTCTACTAAGGGTCAAAGCCTCTGCTGGTAGGAATACCCCCATCCCTGGGTTTGTTCGGTGCTGAATCCTACTCTCAACTGAATAGACATTGAAATTATGTCCTAGTTCACACTAGGCTTGACTAAAATATTACTGATTGTACTATTTAAATAAACTGAACTAAATTCCCTGGGTTCCGTTGACTAATGGAATACTACTAAATTCGGTTAACTGATGGAGTTTATTAAGGACTGAACAGAATACTGAATGGGACTGGACTGATACTGAGTTTGCTGAGTTTTCCTGAGTCCTGTATCTAACTGTGAGTACTACTAATCATGACATAACTGAGACTATTCTATAACTGACACTGGCTCTAGGTATACAGCTAAATTATCGGGTATTAAATACCCCCAGGACTCGATAGCGTAAAGAGTAAATCATAGCATAAATCTTGAAAGCACAACTATGGACATATTTTCATAATTCACTTGCTAAGACATTTTATCAAACACTTGTAATGCATTTACTTGAACATGAGTGAGTATTACATGTTATCATGTTATAATGGCACTATTTCACCCACATAGGCATTTTATCAAACACATGAAGGGTATGCTTGAGACCATACAATAAACAACACATATGATGATCATGGCTACGTCAATGAACTTGCAAATTGAAGGTTTTCGCATAAAGGTCATGTAATTAAACATATATGATGACAAATTCCGTAAAACTTGTAATTTAATCATGGACTAAAACCCAACAACAAGATGAACATACATTCAATTCAATTCAAACATGGAAGTTCATAATTCAACAATCTTGTAGGTTGAAAATGGATTCGTGGACTTTATGGGTGAAAGGAACCCATAGATGAACACCTAACATACCTTAGAGTGTTAATCCTTGAAGGTTCTTGGAGGAATTCTTGAGCCTTGTTCTTGAATTTTGAAACTAGGGTTTCTTGCTTTTGAGAGAGAATGACGTAATTGGGGAAAAGTGAGTGAATAATGATATAATTAGGTCATTAGGGAATTAATTTTGTGTTTAAGGCTGATCTGAGTCATGGGAAAGTCTAAGTTGCCCTTGGGATTTAAAATCCCATAACTGGAATGCCGATTAAAGCCTCACCGCGATGTGGTGACTGGGTCATCACTATATCCACCATGGCGTGGTGAATCGCGGTGACTCATTGGTTTGTGACAATTATTGATTTGATCCTCACCGTGAAGTAGGGAAATCATGGTGAGCTACTGGAATTTGACAAATGTTGAAATGGCCTTTAGCACGACATGATAGAGGGCTCATCGCGATACTCAGTGCGACGCGGCCTAATTGTGGTGAGCCACTATTTTTACATCAAATTTTCCTAACATTTAGCTAAACTTTTGTTAGTCGGGGACTCCTTATCAAGCTTTAACGGGATGAGATAAGCTTAGAATTTTCTGGGGTCTTATAATATCTACCCTTTGGGAACATTCATGCTCGAATGAGACTGACTAAGCTGAGAATACTGATAGACTAAACTTACTGACTAGACATAACATATGAGATATGATTAAATGATTGACATTACTGATATACTGAAATTTCATACTTAACACGCATATCTGATCCATGAGTACATGACTGAGCTAGAGTCATGAATGCATGACCGGGATTACTAATAGGCTGAGTTTCTCCTACTGAGTATGGATATCTGTTGCATAAATACATGACTGAACTGACTCATGAAATATGAATGAATATGCAATGGTAACTGATACCAAGTTTATAACAGAAATCTGAGTAAGTTTAAGGAAAA
Source organism: Capsicum annuum (assembly GCF_002878395.1). NCBI lineage: Eukaryota > Viridiplantae > Streptophyta > Magnoliopsida > Solanales > Solanaceae > Capsicum > Capsicum annuum. The sequence continues at coordinate 58,000,825 of NC_061122.1, forward strand.
CTGTTACCTTAGGCTGAGTCTGAGTTTATGGAAAAGAGGTGGGGATACTTGGATCGCATGTCTGCTTCTGCTTCCCAAGTAGCTTCCTCAACAAACTGGCTCCGCCAAAGAACTTTGACTAGAGGGACTTCTTTGTTCCTCAGTCTGCGAATCTAAAAATCAAGGATTTCGACTGGGACCTCTTCATAAGAGAGACTGTTCTGAACATCTATACGCTCTACAAGTACTACAACTGCTGGGTCACCTATGTACTTCTTAAGTAAGGAGATGTGAAATACTTGATTAACTGAAGATAAATCTAAAGGCAACTCAAGCTCGCAATCTACATTTTCGAAACGGTTGAGAATTTGGTAAGGACCGACATATCGGGAACTGAGTTTACCCTTCTTGCCAAATCTCTTCACTCCCTTCATAGGAGAGATTTTTAAATATACAAAGTCATAAATATCAAACTCGAGATCCTTTCTGTGCGCATCTGTATACGACTTCTGTCCGCTCAGAGCTGTCTTAAGCCTTTCCATGATCAACTGTACTTTTTCCAAGGTATCAAACGCAAGGTCAGGCCTGACTACTGTGGCCTTACCCACTTTAAACCGACCAATTGGAGATCTATATCTCCTGCTATAGAGTACCTCAAACAGAGCCATCTTAATACTAGAATGATAGCTGTTGTTATATGTGAATTCAATCAAAGGCAAGTGGTCATCCTAACTACCTTTAAAATCAATCGGACACGCTCGTAACATATCTTCTAAAGTATGGATGGTCCTTTCTGCTTGACCATCTGTCTGAGGATGAAAGGCTGTACTAAGGTGGACTCGGGTGCCAAGACCTTTTTGGAATGCTTTCTAAAAATGAGAGCTAAATTGTGTACCTCTATCTGAGATAATGGACAATGGGACTCCGTGCAATCTGATTAATTCACTTCTTCCCACTTCCAAGTAGGAATACTAAACTCCTGCATAGACCCACTAGGTTTCTGATGCTCAATCTTGACCTGCTGATATATAGATCACCTAGCCACAAACTCTGTAATATCTCTATTCATCCCACTCCACCAATAGATCTCCCATAAATTGCGGTACATTTTAGTGGCCCTTAGATGAATAGACTAATGCACACCATGCGCCTTTGCAAGAATTCACTGTCTCAAGTCATCTACACCTGGCATACATAGTCGACCCTGACAACGCAACACACCATCTCCCCCTTGGGAGAAAACCTCTACTTTCTAATCTCTGACTGACCCTTTTAACTTAATAAGACTGGGATCTGTATCCTGCTTTTCCTTTACTTCAGAAATGAGGGATGATTCTAAACTGTTTTGAACCAACATACTGCCTTCTACTGAATCGACTAAGCGGACACCTAGTAGGGTAAGTTGATGTACTTCCTAAGCAAACTTCTTCTTACTGTCTTCAACATGAGAAACACTACCCATAGACATTCTATTGAGAGCATCAACCACTACATTGGCCTTTCCTGGATGGTAAAGAACACTCATATCATAATCTTTCAACAACTCCAACCACCTTCTCTGACGGAGGTTAAGATATTTTTAAGAAAACACATACTGCAGGATCTTATGGTTAGTGAACAAATCAACATGCACCCCATACAAATAGTGCTAGCTCAAGATCACGAGTTGGATAATTCTTCTCGTGGGGCTTAAGATTCCTGGAGGCATAGGCTATGACCTTACTTATTTTCATTAGGACACAACCCAACCTACTATGGATGCATCACAGTATACAACAAAGCCACCTGAACTATTTGGTAAGGTCAAAACTGGAGCCATAGTGAGTCGAGTCTTCAACTTCTGAAAACTCTTCCCACAAGAATCTGACCACTAGAATTTCACTTTCTTCTGAGTCAATCTATACTTAGGGGACACAATAGATGAAAATCCCTCAACAAATCGTCGGTAATAACCTGCCAATCCTAAGAAACTCCTGATATCTGATGGAGAGATGGGTCTAGGCTAGTTTCTCACTGCTTTAGTCTTTTGGGGGTCAACTCTAATGCCATCACTGGAAATGATATAACCAAGAAAAGCTACCAACCCTAGCCAAAATTTACACTTGCTGAATTTGCTGAATAGTTGATCGTTTTAGAGAGTCTGCAATACTATTCTGAGATGGTCTACATGGTCATGCTGACTGCGAGAGTAGACAAGAATGTCATCTATGAAGACTTTGATGAACATGTCTAAGTACTGCTTGAACACATGGTTCATCAAGTCCATGAAATCTTCTGGGGCATTGGTAAGACCAAAAGACATGACTAAGAACTGTAAGTGACCATACCGAGTTAAAAAAGCTATCTTCGAGATGTCACATTCTCTGACTCTAAGCTGATGATAGCCCAATTTGAGGTCTATCTTGGAAAAGTAACTGGTGCCCTAAAGTTGGTCAACAAAGTTATTGATTCTAGGAAGTGGATACTTGTTCTTGACCGTGACTCTATTTAATTGATAGTAGTCTATACACATTCTGAGAGAACCATCTTTCTTACACACGAATAAAATTATGCACCCCATGGGGACACACTGGGTCTGATGAATCCCTTATCTAGGAAATCCTTCAACTGTTCCTTTAATTCTCTGACTTCTATAGGTGCCATTCTGTATGGCAGAATAAATATAGGCTGAGTATCTAGAAGAAGGTTAATTTCGAAGTCTATTTCCCTTTTGGGAGAAACTCTGGAAAGATCTTTGAAAAATACATCAGGGTATTCACATGCTATTGATACTGATTCAAGATTAGGGGTTTCAAAAATGGAGTCCTTGACTCGCACAAGATGATAGACACATCCCTTAGATATCATTTTTCTTGCCCTTAGGTAGGAAATAAGTTGACCTCTAAGTGCTGAAGTACTAGCCCTCCATTCTAGGACGGGTTTATTTAGAAACTGAAACTAAACAATTTTTTTCTACAGCCGACTGAGGCATAGTAGGAATGAAGGTAATCTATGTCGAGAATGACATCAAAATCAGTCATCCCTAATTCAACTAAGTCTGCTGAAGTGACTTTCTAAAATATCATAACCAAACAGTTCCTGTATACCCACCAATATCAGTAATCTCTCGATATCAGCTTTCGATTTGTCAAGCAGTTCTGTTGATATCTTTTTCTCTACAGGAGAAGAGTGATCAGTAGAAAAACCAAGCGATTGAGATTGTTTAATCTCTTGACTAACTCGAGCAAAGACTTCATCCGAATTATTAAACTATATAGGGCAGTCTGGTGGTTCAATAACATCGAATGTTTTGCTTCCAATATTTGCTAATGATGGGAAGATTCTGCCTCTTCACCATCCTAAAAATAAAAAGCTCCTAAAATTAGATGGAGTAACTCAGTAACTCGACATAACAACACAAGATGAACTTAATCTAGCATTCAGTTTTCCTTCCTATTTCTTCTCTTTTTATCTTCTCATCTTTTTCAGATCTAAAATTTTTCTTTTTTGGATACTTGATAGTTCCTAGGAAATTGGTTTCTTTCTCCTCTTAGCCTTAATCTCTAATAGAGTAAATGAAACTGAAATCCTCCTTGATAGAATGGCACTACTGTTAGATATCAATTTCTTTACATCAGCAGCTAATGAATTAACAATATTAAGCACTCCATTATGTTTTGCCTTGTACTCTTCACATTTTCATACATAAGATAAGCAAGGAGGGGCAAGATCTCCAAACCTTTGCTCGAGTTTGTGAACAGATTAAACGATCTCTATATCTCAGCCTTTCTTCTAATCATTCTTCTCCCATATAAAGGACAACATATCCATCATGCAAAAGTCTACACCGTCGCCAGAAATTCTTGCCACAACGAAAGTCTGTAGAAGGTATGACTAGTAATCTCTTAATATCACTTTTATGACTTTCTAGATGTCCCTTGCAATTATATTGGAATAGACATATAGAGCGATTGTGCTTAGTTTGGTTTGTCAGTTCCAATATAATTGGAAAAGATGTCAAGAAAGTCATAAAAGTGATATTGATAGGCTAATAATCAAGCCTTCTAAAGACTTTTGTTGTGGCAAGTATTTCTGGCAACACTGTAGACTTTTGCATGGCGGATATGTTGCCCTCTATATAGGAGAAGAGAGATCAGTAAAATGGCTGAGATATTGAGATTGTTTAATCTGTTTACTAACTCGGGAAAAGGTTTTAATAAGGTAACGAACCTGCAGTTACGTAACGTTTGATAGGCTTAATAGAGTCAGTTCAGATCAAATATTATGTAACTCTTTGCTTATTAATTTATCAAAATCCTTAAAGGTTGAATGAATGAGCTCACAGGGTCTTTTTTCTATATGGTCTTTTATGTTTATAATTTTTACATAATATTTTTTTCTTGGTTTCTTATATTTATATTTTAATTTTTTGTATTTCTTATATTTCTTATGTCTTTTCCTTTTCTTATAATATCTTTCTTCACATCCAAATTGAGGTTCTATTTTATCTTTGCAACATGCTAAATTTCTTATTAATGTTTTTTCCATTTTTATTTCTTCTCTATATTTTTCACATAGATTTCTATACAATTGTTGTAAAAATTTTATTCTTGCTCCTAGGGTATCTACTATTTTTGCTTCATCCCAACTTTTTATCATTTTTGAACTAAATGGTTCAGGTAATTTAGTAAAATATAATCTTCTTATTTCTTTACTTTCTTCTACATTATATGTTCCTTTATAATAATATTCTTTAAATGCCCACGTATACTCATCTATATAGCACATATTACATATTGCTAATTTTAACATTAAATTCCTATTCGTATCTTTCTCTTTATTTTGCTCTTCTTCTTCTGTTGTTATACTACTAAATTCTTCTCTTAGAGTTATTTCATATTTTTTTAATATTTCTGTTGGTAGTATTTTAGTAGGTATTGATGTTCCTTCTGTTTTATTTTCAGATCTTAGTACTTTTTTACTTTCTTTGGCTAGGTTTAAAAACCATAATTTTACTATTCCTATTAATGTCTTTTCTATATATTCTGGTGTATTTGTTGTATCTATTTTATTATCTAATAATTATTTTGACATGTATCCTACCCATAGTTGTAGTTTTTTATTTGTGTCTATTACATAGTCTAAATCTAAAAAGTTGTAATTAATTATTTGTTTTGGTGTCCATTTATTATATTCATCCTTTGGATTATATCTTTTAAACTTATTTTTTTAATTATAGGTTGGTTTTCTTATTTCTGATGTATTAGGTATTATATTTTTATCTAGAGTATTTACTTCTGTATTTATTAGTTCTAGATTTTCTTTATTAATTACTTCTTGTTTTTCATTAATTTCTAGTTTTCCTATGTTTTCTGTATATGTTTCACTATCTTTCGAATCATAATTATCTATTTCTTTAGCATCTATTGTATTTATTTTTAATTCACTAGTTTTTGGTTCTTTATTTTTTATTTCTAAGTTTTCTTTAAATTGATTTATCTCGTTTAATAATTTTGTTCTTTATCTTTTTCTTCTTTTTCTTTCTATTTCTTTTCATATAAACCTTTTAGCATTTGTAGTTCTTTTTCTAATTCAGCAATCCTACTATTTTTAATTTCTTCTATTTTTCGTATTTCTTCTGTGGTTTATTATTTTATTTTATCTATTTTTTTCTGTCTATCTCTTCGTTTTCTCTTTCTATTCTTACCATGGTTGCCAACTTATCTTCTAATTTTAATTCTTCTTTTTCTAACATTAAATATAAATGTTCACCTATTTTCTTATATCTCCTTCCTAAATTAGAGAATACTATTTTTATTTTTAATCCTTCCTGATTTTCATATGTTTTTTCATCTATTATGAATTCTTCTTTGTTCATTTTATTTAAATGTATATAGGTATGTTGATATATATATTCTAGACTATCTATTGTTGATTCTAAATTTGATATTTCTTATTTTTGTGCATTTATTGAGTTTTTACTAACTCCGGCAATTATGTTATACTGTAGTCTTTCTATCTTTATTTTTAGTTCTTTACGTTTTTCAGATATTATTTATTTCAGTTCTTTATATTATTGTGGTTTTTGTACGTTATTCATCTAAACAATATTTATAATATTTTAGTGGATATCTAAATCTAATTTTATCATAATTAATAAATTAATGAAAAAAATCCAATTATATGCTACTTCGATAACTTTAATTAGCATAGGCTTTGATACCATTTGGAGGGGGTGCGGATAACTTGGGTAATAAATAGATCTATTATATTTCTAATGGATCTAACTGGTGGATCTATACCAATCAGATGTTTATATTGGTTGGGATCTCAAATAGTTCTTTCTCTTATTTTCTAAATTGTAAGGGATTCTACTAGTTCGTTATCAAAAATCAAAGGTTATAATATTTGAGTTAAGCTTTTTGACATTCTCACACTTTTTTTTTTAGCCTAAACAACTATGTGTTTATTTTCTCTCTTTTTGAGTACACAATAAACTACAAGAGAATACAATGTTTAAAGAAAGTGGAAAATAGAGTTAGAGAAGGTTGACACAATGTATGTCTCTTTCTTTGTCTTTCATTATTTAAATAGTAGTGATTGGACTACTACTAGCTATTGAAAGATAAAAGTAGAAGTCAACCCAAAAGATTTTCCTCTTTAAAAAGGATAATACATATTTAATTTGTATGAATAAGTAAAGACTAAAAAAGAAAATCTAGTGCTGAAGTACTACAATATATCATTTGTTAGAGTTAGTTATTTTTACTATGCCTATTACTATTTCATTGATCTGATTACTACTATATTGCAATGTAACTAGTTACAATAAATTAGATAATTAGTAAGTGAGTTAGTTTGTTAGAATCTTCTAGATTCTTCTAGAATAGGCTATAATAATCCTATAAATAGCTAGTTGTATACTCATTGTAACTAACTTCTTTCTCCTTCTTCAAATAGTAAAATGATACAGCTTGTTCCTTCTTTGATATAGCTTATTTCCTACCAATTCCTATTTTCTTTCTCCGATAATCATAAGCAATTTCATTTGGGTATTAGATCCATGTTCGCAGAGGTTTGTAGAGACATTGATAGAGTTTAGATCTTTATTGAGGAGGAATTCCTAATCTATTATAAGTTGAATTTTGAGTTGTTGCAATGAAAATGTTGATCTCTGTTCTCAATTATTTCCAGCAATTTTGTGTGTTATAAGTAGAGAAAGCATGTTATCACTGAGAGTTCATTTTCTATTCCAGCAGAATTTTGATATCCAAATTTGATCTCTACCTCAGCTATTTTTTTAAAATAAAAAATGGCCCAAAAGATTGATCAAAGTGATCCTTTGTTTATAAGAAAATCAGATGTGTTTGGGGCTATTTTGATCTGAATTCAGTTTGTTGGATCAAATAATTATAGAGTATGGAGCAGATCGATAAGAATTGCACTGATGAGGAAAAGAAAATATGATTTTGTAATAGGTGATTGTAGTAGAAATGTATACAGAGAATAATTGCATTAGCAATGGGAAACTTGTAGTGCAATAGTGTTATCATGGTTAATGAGTCCTATTAGTGCAGAAATGTTAAGTGGTATTGTATATGTAACAAGTGCATCTGAAGTATGGGAAGATTTGAGAGACAAGTTTGACAAGGTAAATCACATGAGACTTTATCAGTTACATAAGAAAATTAACACACTGTCATAAGGAATTGATTCAGTAGCAACTTATTTCACAAAATTGAAGAGCTTATGGAGTGAATGTGTTGTAGTAGTTCTTGCACCATTTTGTGCTTATACAAGGTCCAAAGACTATGTAGATCACTTGTCTGAATTGAGGTTTATACAATTTTAAGTGGTTGAATGATTCCTATGATTAAGCTAGAAGACAAATTCTGTTAAAAGGAATTACACCGACAATTAATCAGGCCTATGCTATGAATGTAGAAGATTAAATTCAGCATTTGGCTTGTGCAACTATCACAAGTGAAAAGACAGATCCAATAACATTGGATGTGAGTAGAAGATCAGAAAACAGTTATGGATCTCAAAATCACAAAGGGAAGAAATATGATTATTGTCACTACACTAGGCGTACTAAAGAAACTTGCTACAAATTAATAGGCTATCATAATGATTGGAAGCAAAAAGGAAGGAAAGGTTAAAATGGTAACTCAAGAGGATCACACCAGTATTTTGCTTTTATAGGAAACAAAAATCATGTTTACAGAAGGTCTGGTGGATATTGGAGTCATGGATATCAGTATTAAGTCTAAACAATTGCTCAGCATTAATCAAACAACATTACTGGTAATTATTTCTATAGAAATATAGGGAATGTTGCTTCAACCAGTCATAAAGGAAACAAGGAGATTCATAGTGTTTTTTTGCCTAAGGGACAAGCTTTCACATATGGAGAATATAAGAAAATCATGGAAATGTTAAATAAGGATACACAAGAAGTGAAGCAAGTAAACATGTCAGGTAATATTATTTGTTCACTATTTCATCACATGTCTCAGGAATGGATAGTAGATTCTGGTAAAACACATCATGTAGCATCGAATAAAGAAGTGCTATCAAAATTCTATAAAGTAGGTAATGCAGAAAAGAATAAGGTGAATCTTTTTCCTGGTGCTAAGGTTGATATATCACATACTAGAGAAACATATATTTTTAAAGATGGAATTGTGAAGGATATATTGTTTGTACCTAATTTTAAGCTTAATCTACTATCTGTGTCCAAGATGACTAGACAACTTTCATGTTTTGTTTCCTTCTATCATGATTTTTGTATGTTTTAGGACCTTCACAGTGGAAGGGTGAAGGGGAATGGTAAGGAAACTGGTGGTTTGTACATTTTTAAAGGAAACTCTAAGTGCCTAGAACACAAAGAATGCAGTCTCATAAAAAGTTGGTAGCAGAAGTTAAAATAAAAGACTACAATATCTGGCATAGAAGGTTGGGTCACCTCTCATATTAAGAAATGAAGTTGTTGAATATATTGAAACATAGTAAGGATGAAAAAGGTCTATGTCATTTCCATATCTCTCCTTTATCCAAGCTCACCAGATCAGCTTTTTTGTTAAGTAACACTAGAGATGATAAATGTTTTGATATTGTACATATGGATCTTCGGGGACCCTATTAAACACCAACTTTTGATAAGAAATACTACTTCTTAACAATAATTAATGATCATAGTAGATATTCTTGGCTTGATTTGTTACAAATGAAATCTAAAACTATTATGGCTCTTAAAATATTTATGTGTATGATTCAGACTTAGTTTGGTGCTTATATTAAGGCTATAAGATCTTATAATGGGACATAGTTCTTTAATTCTCAATTCAGTGCTTTGTTTAGATCCTTAGGGATTATACGTCAAAGTAATGGTCCTCATACACCTTAATAGAATGGTGTAGTTGAAAGAAAATACAGACAGATTTTGAATATAGCTAGAGCCATTAAGTTTCTGTCATAAATGCCTATTAGGTTTTTGGGTTTAAATGTTAAAGTTGTAGTTTTTCTTATGAATATATTGTCTTTTTTAAATATAGAGGGTAAAAGTCCGTATGAAATGTTGTATTATAAACCACCATCTTTGTCATACCTGAGAGTTATTGGATACTTTTGTTATGTTTCAGTGCTAATAAGTGGTGATAAGTTTTCAGAAAGAGCTAAAATTACAGTTCTAATGGGTTATCTGACTACTCAGAAAGGATACTTGCTAATGGATCTGACCACTAACAAATTATTTATGACCATGGATGTTTTTTTCCAGGAACATGTATTTACTTTTGTAGATAAAATTAATGATGAATCTATTGTAGACTTTCTAAAACTAAAAATAAATATAGTGATCATATAGGTGCAGATGCGTATATAGATGATAATCCCTCAGATTCTAATTCACCAATTTTGAATCCTAAAGATTCAGATGCAAAAATGTTAGACACCTTAGTTAATGATTCAAATGATATAGTTCATGATCAACCAGATGGTACTACATTTCCATATGTGTGTGTTCTCCCAAGAAGAATACCTAGGATATCCAAACAACCTACTTGGATGAAGGATTATGAAACACTAGGGAAAAAAGGGACAAGATATCCACTAGCTAACTATCTATCTTATCAAAAGGTTATACTTAGCTATCAATGCTATTTAATAACCTTTCTACAATGGTGGAATCTCAGTGTTTTAGTCAGGCTTCAAAATATTAAGGATGGATTGGGGCTATGAAGTTAGAGATCAGAGTACTTAAAGACAATAAAACTTGGGAGGTTGTTGATCTACCTCAAGGAAAAATTTTATTTAATCAAAATGGGTGTACAACATTATGTATAAAGCTAATGGTGATATTGAAAGGCTCAAGTTAAGGTTGGTACCAAAAGGATACAGTCAACAAGAAGGTTTGGACTACCATGCACCTTCTCCCCTATTTCCAAGATAGTTACAGTAGGATATATCATAGACCGAGTAGTTTCAAGAGGCTGGTTTATGTATCAAATGGATGTATATAATGATTTCTCGCAAGGAAACTTAGATGAAAAGGTATATATTGAAATGCCAAATAGTTTCAATAAGGAAGAAACATAAAAGTATGTAAGGCTGATCAAGTCACTATATGAACTTAAACAATCCTCAAGACAATGGAACATCAAGCTTACTTCAGTCACTTTGAAAAGAAAGAAAGGAATGGTTGTAGTGTTGGTGTATATAGATTATTTACTCATCACTGGAGATAGTGCAGCCATAATATGTGATGTCAAGGAAAAATTGCATTAACAGTTCAAGCTTAAGGATTAAGGAGAACTTAAATATTTTCTTAGCATTGAAGTTTTAAGATCAGAAAAGAGGTAATATTGAACCAAATAAAAAAATATTCTAGAGCTCATATCTGAGACAAGACTTACTGGTGTAAAACCATCTCTTACACCACTAGAGTGAAATTCTAAGCTAACCTAAATAGAATTTTACAAAGCCACTAGTAAAATTAGAGACATTATTCTTCATGATGCTACATTTTATCAAAGGCTTATTGTGTAAACTCATATATGCTACTATTACCAGGCCTGACAATAGCTAGTTGTACAAGCCTTAAGTTAGTTTATGTAATGACCAAAGAAGTTTTATTTGGAAGCTGCTAATAGGGTAATCAAGTACTTAAAAGGTTCTATAGGTCAAGGGGTTCGGCTGACGTAACACCCCATATTTTTGAGCTAGAATTCAAATCATTGTTCCTACGCGTAAAAACTTGAACCCAGTTATTCTATGTATATATATGTGTGATTATCAAATATATGGTGTGGGAATATCTTTGTATATGAATCAAGGTCATAATATCCTCCTAAGTCAAAGATTAGTTGAGGACTTTAATATCGATAGAGTTTTGATGGATGCTCCAGCTAGGGTCCACTTTAGATAAGTGTATCTCCTAAAATATATTGATTCAAGTATGATACTATATATCAAATGAAAGTTCTTTGAGTTGTATTTCCAATACATCTAGTTTTACCTTAATCTGACATCGAAATAGGAACTTATGCCTATTTTACCTCAGCATATCCATTTGTCATCAAGGTGACGACTAGGCTGATAGACTATCAACTAGTTGACAAGCCATCAGCCAAGTTATCAACCTTAGGTAGAATCACCAAAGAAGGTGATGACTAGGCTGATAGGCTATTAACCAGCTGACAAGCCATCAGCCAAAGTCGTAAACCTTAGATAGTAACTCTGAAAGAGTTGACGACTTGGCGGATAGGCTATCAACCAGTTAACAAGCCGTCAACCTTACAGGAAGTTATTTTAGAGTATTTCTCTATTAGTAAAGAAAATATTTTATATAACAAAGTGTAAAGGTTCACAAAGTTTCCTCAGATTATGCTTTACAGAAAAATATTCGCTACAGTTTTTAATTTTCAGATTTAAGAGTGAGTCCTTTTACACTTAGATAGTATGATTTATAGATAGAATACTAGCACAGCTTTTATAGCTAAATGTTATGACTCACTAGATTTATAAAGCATGATTTTCTTCTTATTATTTCAGATTTTAGTTTTCAGATATTCTAGCTTATGTGAGTCACTTACATTTAGCATGCATGACTTTATAAATTGTGATGACATTGTGTTTTACTTATGCATTCACCCCCATATACTCGGTACGTTCTCAAAGTATTGATCCACATATATGCCTTTGTCCTACATTGTCTCATAATGTCGGTACAAGTTTTAGTATGCATATTTAGAATCAGACAGTTGTAGATTTCAGCCAGCAAGATGATGAGTCCTCCTACTTTGGGGACTTCAGTTAGATTTATTTATGTTCTTTACTTTCTTAATCATATGTATTGATTAGTGATAGTTGGGGTCGCGTCCTAGCTATATATAGTCAGTATAGTAGAGGCTTCACAGATGTCAGTTAGAGTCAGTCAAGTAAATTTAGTTTTCATCCTTCAGATTTATCAGATTGTAAAGCTTTATCAGTATTGTAATTTCACAGATTTCATCATTTTATGTTTCTGCATAGTAAACTTAGTCATGTTATATATATTATTTAGATGCTTATGAGTTATGCCAGTAGAAGGGTTAGCTTGGGATCACTTGTGGTCCTAAGCACTGTGTTACATTTCGAGATAGATTTTTGGAGCGTTACAAGCATGGTATCAGAGCACAAAGTTCAAGTATCCTAGGGTTTCTATGAAGCCATGTCTAGTAGAGTATTGCGGAATAGTATGGAGATGTTTGTACTTTTATTTAAGAGGCTACGAAGCATTTAAGAAAAGTTTCTTTTCCTTCCTACTCTAGATCGTGCAGTAAAGTTGTTTTATCAAAATATCTTAGCTATTCGTGTGTTACCCCAAAATTCCTTATATATGTATTATTCTTGAGATAACATAACTAGCATGTACCATTTCCTCCCCAGATAATGCTCTTAGATCTGCTAGCATAAGTTTTAGAAGTCCCATAAAAGGAGGCTTGAGAGGATCTCCCTAGAATATTAAGTCCTTTAAGTTAACAGTTATGTCCTCATCCTTATGAGTTGTTCAGTGAGGCAGAATAAGATATCCATTCAGATTCCTCATTATTCCTTTAATATAGATAGTGCTCATAAGAGGAGATAGTATAAACCTAGACTGTTGAATATGAGTTTGCATTGAGGGATATTACAACATGGAGAGTTATCATTCATAGTAGTAGAACCTTCTTATAGTTAGAAGTATGGGTATAGAAGTGTAGTAACAAGAAAAGTGGGAATGACAATTGATAGAAAGTATAGAGATAAACTTATGCATGTTATGGATTTTGTGTTATGATGATATATCCTGGTATGTTAGTTTAGTGCAAGGTAGATAAGGATTTATTAGTTAAGGTAAATTACTATTTGCTTAAGGTATGAAAGAAGTTATTGGTGGTAATTATTATGTTAGAAAGGTATAGATTATTAATGAAATATTTAGTGGTTTAGTATTGTTAAGTTAGGCTTTCCTTGAGGGTGCAGAGGAGTTTAGTTAAAACTTGTAGGACTATGAAAGACGTTTAGGTATATAGATGGGTAAATAGTAATGATGTGCAGAAGAAGGATGTGTTAATGGATTGAAAATAAGATAGGCCATATGATTATGATTGATTATTGTTGTTATGAGATTCTAGTAGATTAGTGTTTCTTGATGTTTTGTTCTATAGATTCCAAGTGAGATTAGTATAGGTTGGGTTGCTAATCATGCCTAGCACTAGACACTAAGTTTAAATAGTAGATGCTCATCAAGGTGGATGTAATGATTTCTTGGTTAGTATGGCTAGTTGTATGGAGGTGATCTAGTAGGCTTGAATAGCGTATGCAAAAGCTTAAGTTCATTTGTTCACAATTTAATATGAAGTTACAGGTATGATGTAGAGGTGTACCTAAGGTGATAAGGGGATTTATTATTTTCAAAATTTATTAAGTGTTGAGTGGTGAGTAGTACCCTTGAATTGATAAGTATGAATGAGGCTATGTGGTATATGATGTTCTTTCCAAATAACTTATGAGTTATAGATTGATGATGTTGGGTATGTTGGTGTAAGTTTACAGATGTAATATTGGTAGACTATGAAAGAAGTTAGTATGGTTCAATAAGGGTTTGGAGATATCCATGTTAGGTTAGTGTTTAAGTTGTTATATGATGACTTTTTGGGCTATATAAATCTAAGAGTTGAATCTCAGAAGGAGGTATTAGCATTAGGTATTACACATAAAGATATAGTCCTTCAGGGTAAGTTTAGTTTTATGTGTATTGATTATACGCTAGACTCTAAAGTAAAGTGATTTAAGTTTAGATTAGAGTTTATTTACTAGTTCACAGACTTAGAGTGATTGCTTGAAGCTAAGGGGGAGATGATAGAAAGAGCAACCAAGTCAGGCTCTCAGATTTTAGTAGTAATGCTAGTATGTTATAGAATATCAGCAAGTGAGGGTGAGGCTCAATCCATTCCTATTTCAGTATTTTCAGTTATCCCAATACCTCCATCTACTCATGACTTACATGTCGGCTCTATGACCACAGTTTATATTTATGCACCTTATAGAAAAATCATGTATACTTCCTGTTCCTAGCATAAGCTATTCCAGTTCACTCAATAGTACAGATTATCTTCCATGACATCATGGATTCTAGACTCAGATCATGCAGATCATGACTCACATACTCATAGTTTATAGTATGCTCAGTTCTCATAACTCCTGCTACGCTCCTAATGATTGGAGAGATTCTGTTTATAGACATGTATGCCCTCAATTAAATCACTTTGATGAATCTATGATGTTGAACCTTTATCCTCAGGCCTCAGGTAAGTATCAAGTTTCATATAGTATCTTTCCATGCTTCAAGGTTGCATGTTCTAACCTTTTAGTGACTTCTCTCTATGTAATGATAGTGGTGATGAGTAAGTGTTTCTTATTGATGAAATATCATTGTATGCTTGTTCTAGATAAGGCCAAGAGTGTGAAGTAATATTCGAGGCCAAGTCTTTGATATATGTTATGGTTAGTTGAAATTTGTGAGTGTATGTTCTTGGGGAAGTGCTTAGGAGTTGTTGTGATAGAGGTTTAGAGAATACAAGGAGTATGCCATTATGGGTGGTTGTTTAGATGTCCATATAAGGTTATAGCCATAGGCTTGAATGTCATGTTGGTGTATAAGTGGATGAATGTGGTGCACATTAGTTTCTAACTTTCCCGACCTTAGAATGTAACTCCTTAAGTAAATTCATGATCGAGGTTGTCAATATCATATCTCGTGTAAGTTTTAGATTTTTCAGGCTAGGTTTGATGGTAAAAACAGTGAGGTAATGCGATATGGTTATGGTACG
The DNA here is from genome assembly GCF_002878395.1 of Capsicum annuum. NCBI lineage: Eukaryota > Viridiplantae > Streptophyta > Magnoliopsida > Solanales > Solanaceae > Capsicum > Capsicum annuum. Next base: position 58,016,139 of record NC_061122.1, read on the forward strand.
TTGTATATCACGTGGATAGAGAGAAACGCGATGCATCGCATATCACATTGGTAGACCAATTCAATTATTATGTTATGTGTAGTACCCCATAATTTTGAGTTATGCTTAACCTTGGTGAGAGGACTTAGTTTAGTTTAGACCTTAGTAGATAGGTTTATCAATACCCATGTAATAATTAGAAGTTGAATCAAGTGAGTATGGTATTTAAGGGGAATAGTATAGTTGAGGGAGTATTCAAGAAGAGTTTCTAAGCTTGAAAGTAAGAAGGTGCATTGCCTAAGGCCTAGAAATACTAACCTAGCTTATAATGTATATGTCTATGTTCCAAGCTATAGAGTTGTATTAGTGTTGTGATTCCCTAGTCGGATGTATTGTTCAGATCATGCCCAAAATTCTTTGCTCCCTAATATCGTTAGAACTTCCTAAAAGAGGGTTGAAGAAATACCCTATTTGGGTATGAGCATTCAGTATGAACTAGTTCGTGTAGCCAGCAGTCCAGTTTAACAGTAAGACAAACAAATTTATATAGTTTTCCATTTTCCAATTTATTCTAGTCTTACTACCTGAAGTTTCCTGAGTATGTCCATTCTAAGAGGTAATGGGTTTGTATCCATGTAAATTATAAATTCAGTTCAACACACACATCATGTATCAGTTTCAGTTTCAGATATTAAAGCCATGATTCAGTTCGTGAGTATCCTTTGTATCATCTTAATCTTTTCCTAGTATTTCAACCAAATTAGAATCATTTGAGGATGAACTATCCCAAAAGGAGGATATTGTAATACCCCGAGTTTTTATGTTTAAACCTCTCATTTTTTTCTCATGAGAGCAGATCCAGAATAAAGTAATGGTTACTCATAAGTTGACACTCTCATTTTTATCTTAACAATATAGCTATTTTCATGAGAATTAATGCACTCATAAATCAGTTCAGTAGCTCATTATGTTCAAGATTCAGCGATTCAGTTTATTTCAGTTGTGCATAATAGTGTGTACCCTCAGATTCCTCAGTATTTTTGATTTAATTAGCCACATTCGAGGATGAATATTTCCAAGGGGGAGATAATGTAATACCTCATATTTTTGTGCTAGAATTCTATTTGTCATTCCTGCTCATCTAAGCTCTAATCCAAATGATTTCCATGTGAATATAAGTTTCACAATCATTATCATAGTCTATGAAGTGGTTTAGAGGTGAAAAATGTTCATAGCAATGGCTTAGAACAAAGTTGAGCTAAGATCATTTGATTCGTCCAACATTTGGAGTTTGATTCTACAAGGGTATACTTTAAACGCGTATAACTTTTTATATATGTGGTATTTTTCATCTCAAAACCCACCAAATTGTACATAATTGAATTAGTTTTCCAATGATAACAATTTTGCAAAAATCTGATAACCAAGTAAAAGGTTATGGTATTTTCCGTGTGAGGCAATAAGCTGATGCGATCTTGACGCGTCAGGTCGACTTCACCTCGACATGAACAACCGACGTGGATCCAAAGATATTTTACATGCTAATTAAATTCCAAAAGGTCCTAGGGCCACTTTAGTCAATTCCCCTCACCCAAATCCGCCCAAAACACATAATTTCAACCCCAAAAAAGCAAAGATACCTCATTATTCATGCAAAGATACCTCATTATTCATCCTTTTATCTCAAATAGCAAAACCCTAAGGCTAATACTTTCTCTCCAAGAAACCCAATATTCCTCCATTAATTCTCCAGTATAACTCAAGATTAAGGTTTTCCAATACAAGAACTCCAAGAACTCATCTTCAAAAACATCATAGGAATCGAAGATTCAAGTTTTCTTAACTAAGATCGTCAATTAAGGTATTTGGGGTTTGAAAAGAGCAATTCTTTCGCCCTTGTGCCCAAAGATTTAATTTTTATTAAAGAATTTCATGATTTAAAAGTGGGATTTATTTCCAATTTTCTTTGTTTTGAGTTTATGAATTCATAAGCTATTTAAGTCTTGACTTCCATGAGTATTTCATTTATTTATGTTGTAAATTGAGAATTTATGCTATGAATTGCACATCCCTATAATGATTTGATGTTTTCTAGTGTTTTCAAGATGATGTCAAGATTTAAGCTTCATTATCAAATTGAGATTATTTGAGTATGTGTATATGCTTTAAGCCAAGTATGAATTTTGATGTTTCATGAAGCTTATGTTGTTAGCATTTTTTAACAAGAAAGTATCCTGGTTTTAAAGAAATATTGATCTTTGATCCTAAGCTAAGATAGGAATCCACATTATTTATGATTTAAAGCAAAGAGAAGCACAGTTTGGCTTTCACTATATGTATTCGTGTATTGTTTTAAGGTGGATTTCCTAAAAGTTCTTAGCCTACGTATGGTAGTAATATTTAGCACCGAGTTGGGTATGATTCCAAGGTCTCATGCCCCAGAACTATGAGCCATAGTAGGTCTATGATTTGCCCCTAGTGGGCTAAGACAAGTGATCACTTAAGTTAAGGTCCTATTCCGATGGCAAAGGTAGAAAAGCTCTCCCCAATGTGGGTAAGAAGTTGGACTCCATATCATCTCACATGGTTTATGTCGGTTAGAATAAACTCCCAAGTCCAAGTTTCTAAGTCCCAAAGTTTCAAATAAAAAAGATTTCCAAAGCTCCCAAAGTCTCTAAGTCCTAATAGTAAAGAAAAGCTTTTAAAAGTATTTTCCTTACAGTATAGTTTTTAAAAGAGAATTCCCTAAAGTCTTAAAGATAACCTTACAGGAAGTTGTTTTAGAGTATTTCTCTATTAGTAAAGAAAAGCCTTAGAAAACTAAGTGTAAAGGCTCACAAAGTTTACTCAGATTATGCTTTACAGAAAGATGTTAGCTACAGTCTTTAGTTTTTAGATTTAAGAGTGAGTCCTTTTATTCTTAGACAGTATGATTTACAGATAGAATACTAGCACATCTTTTAGAACTAAATGTTATGACTCACTAGATTTATAAAGCATGATTTGCTTCTTATTATTTCAGATTTTAGTTTTTAGATATTCCAGCTTATGTGAGTCACTTACATTTAGCATGCATGATTTTATAAATTGTGATGATATTATGTTTTACTTATGCATTTACCCCCATATACTCAGTACATCCTCAAAGCGCTGATCCACATATATTTCTATGTGTTACATTGTCTCATAATATTGGTACAAGTGTTAGTATGCACATTCAGACTCAGATAGTTGTAGATTACAGCCAGCAAGATGATGAATCCTCTTACTTCGGGGACTTCAGTTAGATTTATTTATTTTCTTTACTTTCTTAATCATATGTATTTATTAGTGATAGTTGGGGTCGCATCCTAGCTATCTATAGTCAGTATAGTAGAGACTTCACAGATGTCAGTTAGAGTCAGTCATGTAAATTCAATTTTCATCCTTCAGATTTATCAGATTGTAAAGCTTTATCAGCATTGTAATTTGTAATGCCCCGCAAAATCTTTTTCTAGTCTGAGCCTTAGAGCGTATTTGGTAAAGAAAAAATCCGAGTAAAAATATTTCAGAAATATCCTCCCAAGTATGAAATACTTTGAATCATGTGGGAATTTATTTGAGCATGAATTGAGATCATAGAGGTCCCCTAACTTATGGACGAGTTAAAAGCTTTGCTATCGTTAAAGTTTTAGTGACCGTCAAGATTTGGATCAACTTCAATCTATCATAACTCATTGAATATATTGAATTAGAGGACCTAATATATATCAAATGAAATTTCTTTGAATTAACTTTCCAACGATACAAATTTTGACAAAATACGATATCAGAGCAAAGAGTTATGCCCATTTTACTCCAGCATGTCTTGCTGGGAAATTGGTGACGATATTCGTGATAAGCTATCATGCCCGTTACGGCCTATCACCAATGTCGTCAGCCCTGGGAAGATTTCTGACCCCAGTGACGACATTTTGTGATAAGCCATCACGCCCGTGACGGCGTATCACCAATGTCGTTAGCCTTAACCAGAAACTTAATATTTTACCTTTTTTTTATGACATTCGTGACGGCCTATCACCCACTTGACGGCCTGTCACGGATGTTGTCAAGAATATTTTTCCAGCACTTTAAGGACATTTTTGCAAGGGTATTTTGGTCATTTCCCACTTTATTGAAGCCTCTATAAATATGAGGAACCCTCATTCAAACCCTAATTTCTCCATTTGTCTTCCAATTCTCTAAAGAGAGAATATCTAGGGTTTCAATTCAAGAACCCTAATCTTCCAAAAAAATCATCCATAAATCTTCAAGATTTCTACAAGAACAAAGTTCTTCATAGTTTGAACTTTGAGAATTAGTTATTACAAGTGCGGATAGAGTCTCAAGAATTAGAATTCATCCGACTTCAACGGTTAAGGTATGTAGATATTGATTCTTGGGTCCCTTTCATCCAAGAACCTCAAGAACCCTTTTTAAAAACTAAAATATTTTTATGTTTGTGAGTTGTTAATGATTTTTATGAGTTTAAATTGATGTTCAAGGTGTTGTGGAGTTTTGATTTATGTTTGTCTACAAAATTTATGAGCTTTGACCCTAGTATGTGGAACTAATGTGATAGAACCTCTTGAAGTTGTTTTCTATGTGATGTGTTTATGACTTTTGGGTGTAGAAATGGTTGAATAAGCGAAGCATGTCCCCCATAGGTTTGATAAAAATTCCCAAATGAATGAATTATTCCATGGTAGCAGGAAATTCTCAAATAAGTGTGAACCCGTACATGCCTAGTGTTTTCTTAGTGTTTGATAAAATGCCTTAGTGAGTGAAATGTGCCAAGATAGCATGAAATTCCCAATTAAGTTGTGACATGATAGTAAGAAGTTTCCCCAAGCTATGTGATATCCAAACACATATCAAGACTGATATAGGTATGAAATAGCTGAGGCAAAACCTTGTTGAATGGAGTATGATCTAGTAGCCTGTTTCCCCTACATTATTATATGATTATGATTCCGAGATGCTTAAAGTGACCCCTTGGCGACTATGATGATGAATAGACATTTGTGATTCCTAATTACTTGAATAGTTGCGTTAATGATTCGGAAGATGCTTTAATGATTATGATGATGCATGAATAATTGTGATGATACTTGAATGATTGTGATGATGAATGAATGATTATGCTGTACTTTTAAGCTATCAAGTCCCGGGTGTATTTATACCCAACAATAGAGCTATTGTCTAGAGCCCGTATCAATTTCTCGATAACTCCAGTCGAGCCATAATTATCCGAACTCAGTTAACTATAGCACTCTGTATCCTCAGACAAGTCAGAACTTAAGAAAGCTCAATAATCTAAGTATCTCTGTAATCTCTATACCGCTGGTAATTTAGCCTCAGTCCTATAATTAGCTCAGATCTAATAGTATTCAAGTCTAATCTCAAAAGCTATTCGAGTAATCTAATCAAGCTTCGTATCGTCATAACACAGTCAGATCATTTGAGAAACATGATTAGTAACAGACTCAGTTCAGTTGTGTTCAATTAAGAATTCAGTTTAAAGTCTTTCAGTTGGAGTAGAAGATAGCACCGAGCGAGGGAAGGGATGCGACTCTCTCGTCAGAGAGGTCGAGTCATTTAGAGCAATCCCTGAACTCTAAAACTACATAGCCAGCACAGGATGTAGGAGTCTCCCATTAGTAGAGGATGTCACCGTCAGAGAGGTTTGACTATCATATTGCCTCAGGCTGACTTTCTGTGAGGGTCATACCGTCAGAGAAGCTTGACCAAAGAGGTCTTTACCTGTGGCACGGTATTGACACCCTTCCAGCTGGGGTTATAGATTGGACCCCACCTATGGTAGGTTGGGGCATCTCGGTTAAGTAACTACTTCCCATAGTTGTAGTTTCAGAATCACTCTTCAGAAATTAGGGCTGTGTGGTACAGTCGTCTATCCCAGTATGTAACTCAGATAGTTCTATTGGTTCATGGACCATC
>NC_061122.1:58025093-58040587 GCF_002878395.1 Capsicum annuum
CGGTTAAGTAACTATTTCCCATAGTTGTAGTTTCAGTATCACTCTTCAGAAATTAGGACTGTATGGTACAGTCGTCTATCCCAGTATGTAACTCAGATAGTTCTATTGGTTCATGGACCATCCTGTCAGATAGGCCTAGTCTCATATGTAGATGCTTATTATCATTACTAGAGATCTCCCATCAGAGAGGCTTAATCTCAGTCTCAGATTCAGTTGAGTATTCTCGTGATCATATCTAGAGATCTCCCATCAGAGAGGGTTGATCTCAGTCTTAAACCATGCTGAGTATTCTTATTATTATATCTAGAGATCTCTCGTCAGATAGGCTTGATCTCCGTCTCAGATTCTTTATTCTATTGAGTATTCTTATTGTTAGATTCGGACATCATCATACTTCTTATCATTGATAATCAGTTCAAGAATAATCTGTTAGAAAATTTGATCTCTAATTTTGTCAGTCAAAAGCAGTAAGCTTAGAATTTAGTCCTTGATGTAAGTACATCCAGATCCTCAGTTATCAGTATCAGATGAGTCAGTGATTTAGTATCTCAGTGTTAGTAGTGAGTTTAATTTGCAGTAAATTGGTATTTGAGTTTCATTATCTAGAGTTGCGATGATTGTGTTCATGGTCTGTACATTCACGTATGTGTTCTTATGCGGCATCTTCATGATTATTCAGTTTACATATTTTGCATGCTTGAGCCCTTGTGTTAGCCTACCCTGCCTACATACTCAGTACATTCTTGTACTAACACATTTGTGCTATGGTGTTTTATTTGACACCATAGGTTCAGAGGCACAGGATCCAAAGTATCCTCAGTAGTTCAGTCCCAGTCAGCAGCAGTAGCAATGAGTCCTCTTCTTTCGAGGACGAATCTCAGTTTACTATTATTTCTTCAGATTTTATTTATTTTCAATTGATGGAGTTAGTTGGGGACTTATCCCATCAACTCCATAGTTCAGACAATTTAGAGGCTTTTTAGATGGATGTTGTTGATGTGTATTATGAGTATTCATAGATATGTTGAACCTTACGGCTAGTTTTTGAATTTATTTAAGATATTATGTAGTATACACATACAGATATCAGTAAAGGGTTACCTTGTGGTCCTTTGGGGTCATAAGCATCATGTGACGTCTCGGGATGGGATTTCGGGGCATTACATAATTTCAAAAATTTTATCATTTTATGTTTCCGCATAGTAAACTTAGTCATGTTATATATATTATTCAGTTGCTTATGAGTTATGCCAGTAGAAGGGTTAGCTTGGGATCACTTGTGGTCCTAAGCACCGTGTGAAGTCTCGAGATAGATTTTTAGGGCGTTACACATACATGATCTATAGGGAATTTAAGAATTATGTCCCTTCTTTCATGACTTAGATCGTGCAATAGAAGTGTTCTCTCAGGAACTTATATAGATTCTCACAATAGTCCATTTGTGACAACTCTTCCTTATTCTTGAGGCAACAGAAATAGCCAAGCTTAAATCCTTACAGATAGTGTTTTCTAAGAGAGTCCCCACAGAGAGTATGGGATTGCATGTAGGATTAAAAGAATCCTATCAGTTCCCTTATGTTTTGCACTTAAGAAGCATTCATCCATGTTTATGAAAATTATGCACTAAGACAAAGTCATATGTTCCCTCGGATCTTTTCTCAGAATCCTATGACAGCATGTGACCTAGAGTTAGAAGCATAAACCTAGAAGTTTAACAGTCATAAAGTGGGAATAGTGTTTATCTGTATATAGCAGATTATGTATTCATGGAAATAGTTGTATGAAAGGTGAATCAGTAGGCTTGAAATAATGTGTATGTATGAATTTAGTTTATTGATTTGAATTAAGTATGATTGTATGATTATGATTTAGATGTGATATTAGTAGGCTATGGAGTAAGTTAGTATGGTTCATTTAAGGTTTGGAGATATCCATGTTAAGTGTTAAAATCTAAGTTTGAATTGTTGAAGATTGAACTAATAGAAAGAAGAGTTGAAGCTCTTGATGTTGTAAAATTATGGTATGGTGATACTCATGAAAATTCTAAGTTAATCAACATTTAAGTTATTATATAATTACTATTGGGGCTATAGAAAGTTAAGAGTTATATCCCAGAAGGAAGTATTAGCAGTGGGTTTTACACTTTTAAGTAAAGTCTTTCAGAGTGAGTTTATTATTTATGTGTATTATTACATCTTGGACCAAGAGTAAAATGATTGTAGCTCAGTTTAGAGTTTATTAATGGGGTCCACAAACTTAGAATAATGTCTTAAATCTAAAGGGGAGATGATAGAACAAGTAACCAAGTGAGGCTCTCAGATTATAGTAGTGATGCTAGAATAATATAGAACAACAGTAAGGGAGGATGATGCCAAACCCATTCTTATCTCAGTGTAAAGTTTCATACTTCAGTAATCACGATATTTACTCATGCCTCACATGTAAGTTCCATGATCATAACTCATATCCATACACTTTTCAAAGAATCATGTACTCTTCTAGTTCCTAGTACGGAGGAGTGCTAATTTGCTCAGCAGTACGAATTATATTCTATGAATTTATGGACCCCAAATTTAGGTCATGCATCTTATGACTCATGTACTCATGCTTAACAGTATGCTCAGTTTTCATAACTCATGGTGCACTCTTTATGATGAGTGAAATTCAAATTTATGGTATGTGTGTCCTCAGTTTTGATATCTTTAATTAATTCATGTCATTGATGCTTTATTTCCCAGGCCTCAGTTATGTGTTCAAGTTATGCCTAGTATTATTTCATGCTTCATGATCCATATTCTAACCTTTCTGTGACCTCTCCTTATGAAATGATAGTAGTGATGAGTAATTGTTTAGATTGGAGATAGTAAATGTTCTTTGTTAAAGAAAAGATTATAGTATGCTTATTTTATATAAGTCTATAAGGTTTAAGAAAAATTTAAGATAAGATTTTTGTATATGTCATGGTTAGTCGAGAATTCTGTGTGTGTTTTCTTGGGGTAGTACATGGAAGTTTTTAATCATAGAGGTTTAGCGAATATGAGAAAGGAAATTCTATGTGTGTTTTCTTGGGGTAGTAGATGAATTTTTTTAATGATAGAGGTTTAGAGAATATAAGAAAGATGCTTTTATAGGTGTTTATTTACACGTTCATATGTGGTTGTGAAGATAGGCTTGAATGTCATATTGGTGTATAAGTGAATGAATGCATTGCACGTTAGTGAATTCCTAGTAAGAGGTTGAATATAGTTGTTAAAGTGGTAATAAGAATTATTCCTGAGATGAGCAGTTATGAAAACATATGAGATATTGAATTTATGGTTCAGACTAGTATTATGGTGTTATGTGCAGTACTTTGTGATTTAGAGTAAGGCTTAAACATGGTGAAAGTATGTAGATCAACTAAGAATTTGGATGGAGTAGTAATATGTGCCCATGCAAATATTTAAGGAGCGAGGCTAAGTTTGAATTGGGAAGTTGCATTGCCTAATGCCTAGTAATTCTATCCCAACTTATGTTTCATAGGCCAATGTTCCATGTTGTAGAGTTATAGCCATATTGTGATTCCATATTCAGATATCTCACTTAGATTATGCCCAAGATCCTTTGCTTCCTAATGTTATTATAACTTCTTAGAAAGAGGGTTGAAGAAATACTCCATTTGAGCATAAGCTTTCAGTATAATTCAGTCTGTATAGCCAGCAATTCAGTTTAGCAGTCAGACAAACAACTTCGAGGTAATTTTTTTTGCATCCAAGTAAATTGTGAATTTAGTTCAGTTCATGCATCATATTTTTGATTCAGATATTCAGTAATGATTCAGTTTGTAAGTGTCCTGTGCATCATCTCAGTATTTCCTTAGTATTTCAGTCAAGTCAGTATCATTCAGGGAACAAAAGATCCCAAGAGGGAGATGTTGTAATATCTCAAGTTTTCATATCCTAAACCTCTCATCTTTTCTTCATGAAACCAGATTCATCTTGAGGTAACGATTTTCCTTAGATTGACTCATTTTGTTCTCCGTTTCAGCTATGCATCCATTCTCATGTCATTTCATACATTCATGAAATCAGTTTAGTTTATGTGTCATGTTTCAAATCCAGTCATGTAATCATATTCTAAGTCATCCATGTTCAGTATAATATCTCAGTTTTCTTAGGGTTCTCAATCTAACCAGTGTCATTCGAGAATGAATATTCCCAAGGGAGAGATAATGTAACACTCAATATTTTTGGGCTAGAATTCAAATCGTATTTTTTACACGTACAAACTTGAACCCAATTATTCTATTTATATATAGATCTATGTGATTATCAAATCTATGTTGTGGTAATATCTTTGTATATGAATCAAGTTCATAATACCCTCCTAACTCAAAGACGAGTTGAGAAATTTAATATCGATAGAGTTTTCCATCTAAGAACCAGTTTAGATGAGTGTATCGACTTAAATATATTGATTTAGGTATCTTACTATATATCAAATGAAAGTTCTTTGAGTTGTTTTTCCAATGCATCTAGTTTTACCTTAATCCAATATTGGAGTGGGAAGTTACGCTCAATTTACCTCAGCATATCTATTTGTTATCAAGGTGACGACTAGGCTGATAGGCTATCAACCAGTTTGCAAGCCATCAGCCAAGTCATCAAACATAGGTAGAATCATTGAAGAGGATGACGACTCAGCTGATAGGCTATCAACCAGTTGACAAGCCATCAACTAATTTGTCAACCTTAGGTAGAATCACTAAAAAGGTGACGACTAGGCGGATAGGCTATCGACTAATTGACAAGCATATCCATCTATCATCAAGGTGATGAATAGGTTGATAGGCTATCAACTAGTTGACAAGCCATTACCCAAGTCGTCAACCTTAGGTAGAATCACTGAAAAAGGTGATGACTAGGCTGATAGGCAATCAACTAGTTGACAAACTATCAGCCAACGTCGTCAACATTAGGCAGTAACTCTGAAGGAGTTGACGACTAGAATGATAGGCTATCAACCAATTGACAATCCAACAGCCAAGTCATCACCCATAACCAGAACACATAAGGGAGTTGACGACTAGGCTGATACACTGTCAACCAATTGACAAGCCATCAACTAAGTCATCAACTAAAGAAATTACATCAATTTTGATACAGTTTCTTAGGGGTATTTTGGTCTTTTCCTTACCTCAAACCCTACCCCTCCCATGACTTAAAGCGTCAATTAGGCATTATTATCCATAATAATCAGTTTTAGATGACATTAATCCTCTCCACTCCCAATAATAATAAGATTAGGGTTTCTTCCTAAAAATAAGAAATTCAAGTTTTCTTTCCCCAAGAATTCAAGCTTACAAGTTCAAGAAACATCAAGAATAGGGTTTCCTTCAAAAGTTCATCATTCAAGTCCCAAGATTCAAGTTTACTTCACAAGTCAAGAAAATTAAGGTATGTGGGAGTTCATCCATGGTTTCCTTTCAACCATGGAGCCCAAAAACCTTCTTTTCAATTAAAGTATGGATTTTTTCATTTATTATGAAGTTGTATATGTTCAAGATGCATTTAAATCATGTTTGTCCTTAGTAATTTGACTCAATCCATGTTCTAGTATGATCTCATGAAAAGATTGGTTATCTCATGTCTCAAGCTTCGATTTTCCCATATCGTGTTTGATTGAATTTCATGTCATAATATTGAATTTTCAATTTAGCCATGTAATCATGTTGCTTTTGCATGTTTAAAGACATTCCCATGTTCAAGTTCATGAGTCCCAAGTGTTTTATAAAATTTCTATGCTTTTGGGTCTTTAAACTAAAATCACTTATTACACTATTTCAAGTTTGATATTGTATTTATACTCATATGGTGCTGGTGCATTATGAACACCTGATACCTGTGTGTTTTTCCATATTTATATTTGCAATTAACAAGTCAGTTAGAATCATGATTTTATTCCCTTATTCAGATTATCTTTTTAATAACGAACTCTCTAGTTTTACTTCAGGTTAAAGACATCGGTTTACATGTTCATGGTTACTTCAGATTATGCATGCACTATTAGTTTTCAGAATACCATCTTTGGGTATATCAGTCATTAGTGCATGCACCAGTTTATGGTTCCAATTTTAGTTCAATCTGGAGTAGGATTTAGTATCGAGCGAATGCAGGGGTGACGGCTTCCCTGTTAGTTAGGCAGATTCATTAGTAGCAGTCCCTGTATTCCAGAACTACGTAGCCAGAGTAGGATATGAGGGGTCACCTATTAGTTTAGGCTTGACTTCCTCTCAGAGGTCACCCGTCAGTTTAGGCTTGACACCCTGGTCCTTCAGGACAATCAGATTAGTTGATCCACACAACCAGTATTGGTACCCGTGGCACGATACTGACACCCTTCCAACTAGAGTTGCAGATTAGCCCCCGATTAGCTCATATTAGGGCCTGTCGGTAGATGATACCTCTCATAGTCTCAATATAGTATTCAGTGTATTCTCAAATCAGGTTTGTGTAGCCAAGTGTACAAATTTTTAGTTATACAGATTGTAGTCTTTCAAATTAAAGATCATGTAAAAAATATGTTTATGCTTGGTCTTGCATTCTCAGTTTTACATTTTCACATTTTCATGTTCAATATCCATACATGATCCACAGTTCTATTTTACATGATCAATATTAAGATATCAGTTAGTCGGTTTTCATATATCAACTACTTAGTATATTGACATTAGTTATCCATTTACTTAGATTCTAGTTGTTTAGTCACTCAGGCATCAGCCATTCAGTTAATCAGATTTGCTTAGTACATGTTATGTTTGGTTTATATGCTTATTCATTTATGCACATTATATTTTTATATTTAGATCCTTGAGTCATGTTTCTTTTCACCCCATAGTGTCAGACCTAGTATTTGTATATCATCCACAGTACAGTTTTTGCAGCATGTTCGATTTTACATGAGATTTACATACAGTACTCGTGTTTTACCGTATCTCAGCTTTAGTTATACTTATTCTACAAAATTAAAGCTTTAAGAAACTAAGTGTAGTGACTCACTAGCTTATCCAATTTTGTTTGTTAATCATGTTTTAAGATATATCAGCTTTCAGTTTATTTCAGTCTCTTGGTGATTTTACTTGTACTTAGCATGCATGTTTTAAGATTTCATATATAATCAGTTTTACTTATTCCATTCACCCCTACTTAGTACATTCCAGAAGTACTGATCTATATATACATCTGTGTGGCTACATTATTTCATAATATAGGTACCATTTGTAGCCCACACATCATGATCAGACAATTGCAGTTTCTGGACAGCAGATGATGAATTCTCCTATTTAGGGGACTCCAGTCAGATGTTGATTATTTAGTTTATTTTTATTATACATATGTATTGATTAGTGGTAGTTGAAGACATGTCTTGTCTATCTATTGTCAGTATAGTAAAGGCTTCATACATGTCAGTCAGAGTTAGTCATGTAATTTGAGTTTTTTTCCTTGGTTTATCAGATTATAAATTTTTATCAATTACATACTTATTCAGATTACTTTATGATTATGTTTCCGTACAGCAAAACTAGCTATTTAATATATTCTAAACCAGTTGCTCAAGTATTATGCCAGTTCATAGGTTATCTTGGGATCACATGTGGTTCCAAGCACCGTGTTACGACAAGGGGTAGTCTCGGGTCGTGATAGATGAAGAGTAAGACTACTACAGAGTTAACTTACTGGTCTGATTTAGACTGGGATGCATACCCTAACATAAGGAGATCAGTAACAAGGTATGTAATACACTTTAGAGGATCCTTAGTACCCTAGAAATCTAAGAAGAAATATACAATATCCAAGAGTTCAGAAGCATGGATTTAGCACTGGCAGAGGTTGCCTGGTTGGAAGGTCTGTTTACTGAGTTGAATTTTCTTATCATCAAGCCTATTACCATCCTAACTGATAGAAAGTCTATTATTCAATTAGCAGCTATTTCTATCTTTCATGAAAAGACAAAGCATATAGAGATCGATTGTCATTTCATAAGGGATAAATCAAGGAAGGTTTTGTGAAGGTTGTGTATGTTCCAACTCAACACTAGGTGGCTGACATACTTTCCAAGGGTTAAAGTCTAGATCAACATCATCATTTGTTAGGCAAGCTTGGTGTGCTCAACATTATGCACCCTTCAACTTGAGGGAGAGTGTTGAAGTATTGCAATTATCAGAAGTTAGTATTAGTTATTTTACTGTGCCTATTACTGTTTCATTGATACGGTTACTATTATATTACAATGTAAGTAGTTACAATGAATTAGATAATTAGTAAGTGAGTGAGTTAGTTAGAATCATCTAGATATTTCTAGAATGATCTATCATAATCCTATAAATAGCTAGCTGGATACTCATTGTAACTAACTTCTTACCCCTACTTCACATAGTAAAATGATACAGCTTTTTCCCTTTTCAATATAGCTTGTTTTCTACCTATTCCTGTTCAGTTTCTTAGCTAATCATAAGCAATTTCATCATTTTTTTTAAATTACTTCATCTGTTACAACTAAAATACGAAACTATTGTGGCTCTTAAAATATTTGTGTGTATAATTCAGACTTAATTTGGTTCTCATATTAAGACTGTAGGATCTTATAATGGGACAGAGTTCTTTAATTCTCAATACAGTGATTTGTTTAGATCCTTAGGGATTATACATCAAAGTAGTCCTCATACACCTCAATAGAATAGTGTAGTTAAAAGGAAACACAGTCAGTTTTTGAATATACACTACAAGAAAGAAAGCAATTGGCAAAAAAAATAAATTTGTTGCCATATATTAATTTTTGTTGTGAAAAGTACAATTGGCAACAATGAAAATGTTGTTGCATGTCGCTGCAATAACTACCGATGCGAAAAGTTTATGCAACAACAAAAAATATTTTTGTCAAAAGACATCTTAACACAACAAAAAATTTTAGCGCAATAAATTTTACTTTGTTGGTAAAAGATCATGTAATTTTGACTTATGAAAATCTGTAGCAACAAAAATTGTTTGTTGAAATATATTCACCTTTTTTCCAACAATATTAGTCGTTGCAAAAAAGTTGGTGGGTAGAATAGTTAAAAATCTGCTATAATGGCTTTTAGCAACAACATTTTGAATTGTTGTTCATTATAAAAAAGATTCAACAAACACCCATAAAAATCATAAATCAGAAATGAACACAATATTAACTATAAAGAAACTAAATAAAAAATGAACACAATATTAACTATAAAGAAACTAACATATCATGTACATGTAAGATCAATACAGAACTTTATATATTAAAAAATATAGTTTCAAATATATGTGACCCCCAGAAATATAATTACTTACAAAAAGAAACTAAGATACAGTATTCTGCAGAATACAATGTAATCCTAATCTATTCTTTTAGTAACGCAAAAAATTCTCTTTCAACTTGTGCCACATTGCCAATTGCTTGATCCGCACATTTATCTACAAAAAAGAATATATATAATGACATTTTCATAATGAGTTATAAAATACAATTAGGAACTAACAATGAACACTTACTGTGAAGTAAGCACATGTCTCGTGAAGGTAGAGAAGTTGTTTCCAAAGATCCTAGGCTCAAATGCAACAAATCAAAGTAATTATGAAAAAAGAAAATACGACAGTGAAAAGAACATTACAACTAATAAAAATAAAGGTAATATATTACCTATTATCACTTCACCTCACTTCTTCAGCTGGAAGTACAAATCATTACACTTTAGGAAAAGGAAGAGCCTGAGTCTCTGCTAAAAAATGTATCCATTAACTAAGGAGGATCATACAGTAGCTCTCTTCCATCTTTAGAACAACAACATGCCCAGTATAATTTTACTGGTAGAGTCCAGGGTGGCTAGAATGTACACGAATCTTACCTCTAATTTTGTAGGATAAAAAGGTTGTTTCCAATAGACTATTGGCTCAAACCAAAAATGCAACAAAGAGGATAACATAAACAAGAGCAACAGAGAAAGCTAAAAACCGTATACATTACAAGCATTTTCCTTGAAACAAAGCAAACATTTCTAGATAAAATTAAAAACCTTAAAATCTCAGGAATAGCAGAAATATTCTAAAACAGTCATTAAGCTATAACTTTATCAAGAAAGAGAAAAAAAGTCACCTATGTTTCCTCTGCGAGTTGTGAAATATTTTAAAACAAACATTCCATCTTTAGAAATACTTCCTAATAATATTTGACATTTAATAAGTTACCTTTACTACTAGTTCACAAAAGTACATTTCATTAAACAATATAAGACATGATCTAGCATTCAAACCTCTATATCAAATGGGTGCTTCACCAAATGACATAAACTAGCAACTAGAGTAGTGCACTAAAAGTTCTTTTACTTACAGTAAATAATAGAGCTAGTCCACTACATCCCAACTTAAGACAACTATCGCAGGCTTGTTTGGTTGGGAACAAGTTATTTCGGGATAAATTATCTCAGAATTAGTTATTTCAAGATTGTGATTCCTTTCTCAATGTGGAATAAAAATAACACCACAATTCCAAAATAAGTTATCTCGTGATTTTATCTCAATCAAACATGGGACAAATTCATCCTAAAATTAATTCTGAAATTAGTTATCTCTTGTCCCTCGTATCAAACGAGCCTAACTATGTAGGCTATATATATTTTTTCATGAAGTCAAACCACCTAGCTACCAGTTGTACCATATCATTTCTTGTTTACCTTTTAGTTTCTATTTTTGTTTTGAACAAAACACTATGCTCTCTCTTTGTTTCATTTTAAGAAAAAAGTATTAGTACTTACTACACATTTTCAAGTTGAACAGAAGTGAAAAAAATTGCTTGCGTTCATAATGGAAAGTGGTGCTTTACCTGCTGGAATACATATCTTATGAGTAGGAAGTTAACTCAACTTGATTCCTATTCCCTAATCACATTTTGTGGAACATGATTTTAAACACTTGTTTCTCCATGACTGTCAAGTAATACATTCACAATGATGAGCATGTAAGTATACTATCATAAGATACAAAATTCCAAATGAAACAAAAACATGTTCCTCTAATTAACAAGAGATTCACATGCTTAATTTTATATATTATCATAAATGTTGCATTATATGTTGAACTAATACAATGCTAGAGAACACAAGATACAAGACATAAAGTATCAAATTCAAAATGAAATTTGTAATTCGTAATTTTATTACACCAGTAAGAGTAAGCTCAGGTCTAATACTGCTAAGCGTTGAACTGAAATATGACTGACAAAACTTGAATTAATAATTCAAGAAATATGTGAGCAATTATGACTAAACCGAAACTAGCTTAAAATTTTATGGCCCTAATTATACTTTGAGGGAATTATAAATCTCTAATCAGAGTGTCAGAAGAATTTTATTTGGAAGGAAAAACTTGTCAAGAATATAATACATGGTGATGAATCATGACAGACAACACTTTTACCAAAATTAGACTTTCTAACAAGTAATTAATCGAACAACTTAACTACGGACAATAAAAAGTGTGAATTTAGAAAACCAACGTCATACAAGTGACATTATTGTATTGTTTACCTTGAAATTCAGTATCATGGAGTTGATAGGAAGCAAGAAAGTGGTTGCCTAGATAGTTGAGGGCGTGGTAAGAGGAGGAGCATGATCAATAATGAAGGTGCTCGACACGGTTCGGAGGTCCCAACAACCAATTCTTGATTCATTTTTCAGAACTTTGCCTAAACTGTAGAAGTATTTGATAAAATTGAAATAAATTAGGGAAACAAAAGGGGAGGAGAAAAGAGGGAAATTTTGCCGCTTCGTTTTTAGCTAAAATTTGAGAAATGATTAAATTATTTTATGCCACAAAATAAATAAATTGTTGACAAAAGTAAGAGTATTTTCTGCAATGCTATTTTTTTTAGCAACAATGAAAATATTTTGTTGTCAATTCAATTATAATTTAAATTAATAGTTTTGCCTATAATATGTGGCAACAATTTTAAATATTTTCCAACAAAAAAAATTGTGGCTAAAAATTTAAAGTTATACCAACAATTAACTGATGTTGTTCTCATTTCTTGATATTTGCCAACATTATCACTATTGTTGTAAAAATGTTGTTGCCAATTATAAACTTTCTTGTAGTCTATAGCTATCAAGTTCCAATCACAGATGCCTATCAAGTTTTGGGGTTTAAATGTTAAAGCTGCAGTTTATCTTATGAACAGATTGCCTTCATCAACTATAGAGAGTAAAAGCCCCTATGAAATGTTGTTTTCTAAACCTCCATCTTTGTCGCACTTGAGAGTTGTCGGATGCTTATATTATACTTCAGTGCTACCAAGAGGAGACAAGTTTCCAAAAAGGGATAAACTAGAAGTTTTATTTAATGGGTTGTTCCACTACTCAGAAAGGATACTTACTAAGGGATCTAACCTCTAAAAAATTATGTGACCGGGGATGTTATTTTCCAGGAACAAATGTTTCTTCCTGCAGATATAACTACTGATTAGTCCATTGCAGACTTTCTTAAACAACAAATAGATGTAGCTGGTCATATAGGTATAGATGCTTATACAGATTATAATCCCTCAAATTCTAATTCACCATCTGTGGAATCTGAAGTATCTGATGCAAAATTATGAGACACCTCAGTTAATAGTTCAAATAAGATAGTTCATGATCAACTAAATGGTACAACACTACTACATGTGTATGATCTCCCAAGAAGAACACCTAGGATGTCCAAAAAAGCTGTCTGGATGAAGGATTAAGCAAACCAGGAAAAGGAAAAGGGACAAGATATCCACTAGCTAACTATATGCCTTATCAGAAGGTCACTCTTAGCTATCAATGTTATTTATCTAACCTCTACGATGGTGAAAACTCAGTATTTTAGTCAACTTCTAAATATAAAAGATGGATTTAGGCTATGAAGTTGGAGATCAAAGTACTTGAAGACAATGAAACTTAGGAAGTTGTTGATCTGCCTCAAGGAAAAAAATGTCATTGGGTCAAAATTGATGAACAAGATTAAGTATAAAGCCAATGGCGATATTGGAAGTTTCAAGGAAAGATTGGTAGCCAAAGGATATAGTCAACAAGAAGGTTTGGACTACCATGACACCTTCTCCCCTATTGCTAAGATAGTTATAGTGAGACGTGTCATAGACCTGGCAGTTTCAAGATGCTAGTATATGTATCAAGTGGATGTATATAATGGTTTCTTGCAAGGAGACTTAGATGAAAAGGTATATATAGAAATGCCAGATGATTTCAAGAAGGAAGAACCACACAAAGTGTATAGGCTGATCAAGTCACTATATGGACTTAAACAAGCCTTAATACAGTGGAACATCAAGTTTACTTAGCATTAATTAGTGTAGGATTCAATCAAAGAACTTATGATTATTCCCTTGTCACTTTAAAAAGAAAAAAAGGAATGGTTGTAATGTTGGTGTATGTAGATGATTTACTCATCACTGGAGATCAAGGATTTAGGAAAGCTTAAATCTTTTCTTGGCATTGAAGAAATTAAGATAAAAAAAAGGGTTATATTGAACCAAAGAAAGTACATCCTAGAGCTCATATCTAAGACAGGACTCTTACACTCCTAGATTCAAATGCTAAGATTACCTCTATAGAATTTGACAAAGACACTAGTGAAACAGGATACATTATTCATCATGATACTTCATCTTATCAAAGGCTTGTTGGTAAACTCAAGTATGCTACTATTACCATGCTTGACATCAGTTATGTTGTATAGACCTTTAGTCAGTTTATGTAAAAACCAAATAAGTCTTATTTGAAAGTTGGAAACAAGGTGATTAGGTACTTAAAAGCTACTATAGGTTAAGGGATTTGGCTAAAGAGTCAGACTACTATAGAGTTGACTTGCTGGTGTGATTCAGACTGGGTTGCATGCCCTAACACAAGGAGATTAATCATAGAGTATGTAATACACTTTGGAGGATCCTTAGTATCCTAGAAATCCAAGAAGTAGCATATAGTATCCAGGAGTTTAGCTGAGGCAGAGTATAGAAGTTTGGCTTCAGCACTAGTAGAGGTTACCTGGTCGGAAGGTATATTTATTGAGTTGAATTTTCATACCATCAAGCCTATTACCATAGTAAGTGACAGAAATTCTATTATTCAATTAGTAGCTAATCCTATCATTCATGATAGGACAAAGCATATATAGATTGATGGTCATTTTAGAAGAGATAAAACAAGGCAGGTTTTGTGAAGGCTGTGTATGTTCTAACTCAACACCAATTATTTGACATACTTACCACGAGTTTAAGTCAAGATCAACATCATCATTTGTTATGCAAGCTTGGTGTCCTCAATATTATGCACCCTTCATCTTGAGGGGGAGTGTTGAAGTATTGCAATTTATCAGTCGTTAGAGTTAGTTATTTTTACTATGCCTATTACTGTTTCATTGATTTGGTTACTGTTACATTGCAATGTTAGTAGTTACTATGAATTAGATAATTAGTGAGTTATTTAGGTTGTTAGAATATTCTAGATTCTTCTAGAATGAGCTATCATAATCCTATAAATAGCTAGTTAGATACTCAATGTAACTCACTTCTTTCTCCTTCTTCATATAGTAAAATGATAAAACTTGTTCTTTCTTCAATATAGCCTATTTCCTTCCTATTCCTATTCAGATTTTTAGTTGATCATAAGTAATTTCATCAGCTATACTAAATAAATCCCAAGGAGAAAGAGACCCAACAGATCTGTAGGGAGACTTATTTCATTCCTTAAACGAGATGTGCTCTATTAAATGCATAGGAGAGAATAATGATCTAATTTTTTTTATAGATCTTCTGTTAATACTTCTTCCTTTTTGATCTTGTAATAAGAGTCCTTTGAATATTCTTTTCCTAAAATTCTTTAAGAAAAACATTTATCAAAATTAACATTATCAATTTCCTCCTTTTTGATGGATGACAATAAACAGATAGATATCGTTAACTTCCCTTTCAGGCTCCCCCTAAGTAGTGGTGTTGACTCCTCCTAAATTGGTGTATCTTATCTTGTCAACTTGTCGACCTGTCTTGCTTACTGGTAATAACAAATACTTTCTACCCTTTTGACATCAATCAAAAAGGAAGAATTGCAAGACAAAATAACTAAAGGACAACTGGAAGATAAAATAAAGTATTCATGAGCCGAGGCTCATGTCCAAATCAAATATCATAAAATTAAAAATTATTCAAGAGCCTAATTGAGGAGAAGTAACAGTGTGAGGGTGATGATGGAAGAAATATGCCAGGGTTTGAGTAGTAGCATACTTTATATTGGTAAACTAAGTGACAATGATGGTGGAAAGAGTATCAGTTGTGGCCTGAATTTTGTCATGAAGGTTTTTTTCTTCCTTAATAACTTGATCCAATTTGACCCGAAGTCGTGCAAAATTTGTTCTAGTTTTCTTGCTGGTGTCCTTTATCTTATGAAGTTGAAAGTGAGTGGCTAG
>NC_061122.1:58043587-58062423 GCF_002878395.1 Capsicum annuum
TACGAGTAATAATGAGCCCATAAAAGAGACTGGTAGGATCAAGGGAGCATTTATTCATGTAGTTGAGGATAAAAGATGATAAATTAATTTTACAATGAGTAGAAATACAGAATGTGAGCAAGGTGTCCCACTGAAATAGATTAGAGAGAGACCAAGCCCTAGGTAACAATGTAGTATGCACATATTGTAGTATCCACAATATGTGCAATCACGTGAATTTCAAAAGGCAAGTTCTTAGAACCAAGAGTGGAGGGAAGGGAGTCAGAATTATTCAAACAAATAGATATTTATGTTTCCTCAAAAGATACGTCAAAGTCAAATGGGCAGGGATTTTAGAACCGAAAGTAAAACATGAACAATTTATGTCAAAGATAGCATCAAACATAGCACAATAAAGAAAAAGTCTCGTTCCCATAACAATGATTTTGAGTTTACTAAATCTGAAAAAATGAAGATTAACATAAAATAGACGAATAAGGGGATCAAAGGCATTCTTAGAAATAGAAGGGAGTTTTCCTATCCTTGAAATTCAGAAAGAGATTTTATAGGAAAATGAAGAGGTTCTAAAAGATCTAAATTAACAATTCTATCATGAACAAGTGATAGTTCCTTCATAGAGTGATAAAGAGTTTCGTTTGTCGATCACTAGAAATTAGTTTTATATGAGAAGTGTCAAAATCACACTTAACTTTCTTTTTTGAACTCTCAAAGTCATCAAGAAGACTAGAGCACTTACCTATAAGAGAACGGGAGAAATCAGAGGAAGATTTTGATTAGATAAGTCTGAATCAAGAGGGACTGGGAATAGGCTTTCCCTTTTTCATGAACACAAGAATTTTTTTGTTGCCCAAAGAGGAATGCTTTGAACCCTTATCAATTTTAAGAGTAAGAGAGAAGTGATATAGATAGAGAATGAAAGAAGATTTATAAAGAGAGAGACATGGAATATAGAAAGAAAAGAAAAGAGAAGGAAAGGATGCCTAGGAAGACGGAGAGGCATCATAATTAGCATACATGGAACCTTGTGTCAGGCGGCAAAAAGGAAGAAATTAAAGGGCACATACATCAATCAAATCAATGTTCATTAAAGACACTTTTGAACATAATACACTCAATCAGATATAGAAATAAATATTTTTCAAAAAGGTTTTTTTTTAAGAGAACAAAATATTTCTTTTAGTAATGATTTAGTAAAAATATCAACTAAATGAAAATCAATACTAACAAAGAGTAACTCAATATCTCCTTTCAAAATATGATCTCTAATAAAATTTTGTTTTATATCAAAACATATTTACCCCTAAAATGATGCACAAGATTTTTAGACAAATAGATAGCACCAGAAATATCACAGAATACTAGTCGTAGGTTTTAATCACTCCTCAAAACCTTGATTTTCTTGGGTTAGCATCAGTATCATATTCCCATTATTAGAAGACCGATTAATTCATTTGCACAAAGTTCTGTTTTGATAGTTATCATAATTTTCATAATCACTTTGGTGTTTTGTGGTTCTGGATTTACTCGGTAGTGCCTTTTTTTGTAGGTTTTGGCTATTTACTTTTTCGGACTTTGTAGATTAATTTTCCAAATTTATTGAGACTAAGGGTGACAATTGCAACGGTGACTTCAAATGCATAGAAAACACTTATTAGATAAAATGAGGAATTAGCTGCACCAATTTAATTTTGGATCTAATCTTTTTTATAAAAATTTTGATTTTTGTGGCCATTGCTACGTATTTAACACAATCTTCATATTCAAAAATATTTGTGAGAATTCATAAATGTATATGCATAATAGTATACTGAAAGGTGGTAGAAGAACAGTAAAAATCACTTCTCAATGGGAAAATTGTACATTGAATTTAAGCAAATAATTTCTATTTTGTGCTCAAGATCTGTAGAACCCTAAACAAAAGTTCACTTCATCCCATAGGAGAATAAAGTATCTATATGAATAAGATGTCATGCATGTCATAGAATACAATTTATAAAAAATGTATTAGAAGTTATTTAAAAAGCCAAATACTCTCCACAAGATTTAGCAAAACACTAGTGCTAATCTTCACAAGGAATCCTCGGTCATAAATTTTATGTATTACAACTGTTCTCCTTTGTTTCCTCCCAATGTCATATAAATATATGGGTGAAATTCTAGTGTCTTGAATTAATATAATCTCTCCTTTAAAATTATTGGTAGTAAAAGAGTAAAGAGATGTTGATGCTTCTGTTAACTCTGACGGTAGCTCGATCGTATGCTTAACCCATATCTCAGTTTCACAATTACCATAGAGAACATATAAAATAATCTTGCCAAAGTGTCCAGTATTGTGTGATCAAGAACTGCAACTTGTCCATTTATTTCTACTATTCTTGAGAGCCACAATGTCCATACCCCATGATAGAACAAAGTCATTCTAATGAACTTTTCTTGGACACTAAATTCACCTATGTTGCATCCCTATTTTTTTACAAAATAAATAATCCCATTGATATAAACACAATTATTCCTTGCAGGGTGAAAATTAGGTGACAAAAAATCTATCTCAAAGAGTTGTCCATCCCAATTGTTAAAGTCTATTATATTACTTCACGTTCATTGTCTTCTTCACGAGTAACCACTTGTGCATTGAATACCTTATGTTTCTTGGGGTTTTGGGCTATAGTTGACAAAAGAGATTTAAAATAAGGTGTAGGTGACACAAGTCTTAATAATTGAGTGGGGGTAACAATTACTTTATTACCGATTAAGAAAGTTAGGTAAGTTTGAGAATAGCCTAAAAGTTTTTAAATTGACACTTTGATCCAAATATTTACCTAATATAATGAGAAATGAAGGGAAAAAAGGTGCCTTTCTCTCTCTTCTTATCTATTGTTGTTTTTTCTCTTAGCAATTTTTGTTGTTCATTGTTGCTACTACTATATTCATCATCTTCTACTTCATTATCATCAGTTGTTCATTGTTGCTACTACTATATTCATCATCTTCTGCTTCATTATCATCATTTTTTACTTCATTATCATCTTAATCTTCTTCGTGTTGACCATTGTTATTGTTGTTGTTATTGTTACCGCTACTGTCTCAATTTGACCAATTTCTTAGGTTAAATATTGTTATGTACATCACTTTCCACTTTGGCATTACTTCATAGGAGACTTTGGTAAGTTAAATTATGATTCTTAGTTGAATTGGTCATCTGGGTAACTGCTATTGTGCTGTTTTTCAATAATAGATAGTACGCGAACATGAATGCAACATAAGAGCCATTTGTTTAAATAGATTTGTTTCAATGAAAGACTCATATGTTGGATTCATGTTTATGGTTCTATAGTGCCATAACATGAATCGAACAGATGGGTCATCTATTGTATCATATGACCCATCTGTTGCAACAGATTATTAACCTGTTGTAACCAAACCTGAACTCGATTCCAAGAGATGATAAATATTTTTTGCAACACATTAGTAACCTATTGCGATAGAACCTGACCTCGATTCCAACAGATCATCGTCTGTTGCAACAGGTAAGTCATTTGTCGCAACAGGTTAATTATATGTTGCAACATGTCACTCATCTATTTGAATCAGCTTCAAAGGTGCATCAGTACTGTAACATCTATCCCAATAGGCACTTCATCTTTTGCAACAAATATATAGTTTGTTGCAACATATGATTCACCTATTACAATAGATGACTCATCTGTTGAAATCAGCTTCAGGAGCGTAACATGAATCCCAATAGGTAAGTAATCTGTTGTGAGTGATTACACATTTGTTGGAATTTATTTACGACACTACAAAATCACTATGAACTTTTTTTAATAAATGACTTTATTTAGGTACCACTAATGGAGGGATCAATAACAATAGGGGTGGATTTCATTATCAATGGATCGAGAAGAGCAATCAATATATATGGTATTGGAAGGAGGGTAAAATGCTAGAGAAGATAGCTATGATAGTCCAAAGTGATGTTTTGTATGATGCTTTTATGAAATTAATCATCAGCTATTGTGGACTGAATTGTCAACCGGAAAAAATCATCATCAGCTATATGCATAGCTCCTTTGAAAATCAGAGGGTACTACCTTTCAATATAACTAATCAGGTTTGGTTGTGTGCTTATCTTAGTGATTCATATAGGCCGGTGTTAAGGGTGTACGTGGCTAAAAAATGAGAGAGAATGAGAACCAAAATGTAGAAGAACAAAAACAAAAAGACATATTTGATGATAGGTTGGATGATCTAGACATGAATATTCCAGATGATGAAAAAACACCTACGCCTATTGATACATCCAATAAGGGGGGCATTTCTTCTCGATCGACACAGCTTGGCAATCTTCAAGATGATGGGACCATATTTTTCAAAGGAATGTCATTCAAGGACAAGAATGAACTATCTACCACTTTGTTTATTTCTTGCTTGAAAAAAGATTTCAGAATAAAGAAGGTGATTAATTTGAGCAGTGTCTTTAACTACAAATGTGCTAATCTGAATTACAAGTGGTGGTTGAGAGTAGTGAAGTACATAAGTTCTGACAGATTCATCATTCATAAACATAAAAAGCATCACACATGTGTTTCGGACCACATCTCGGGCCAAAATCCTCATGCCACAGAAAAGGTCCTCGGTGAATATTTCAAGAGTTGTTTTTCCAATGGCAAAGGCCCTTCTACAAGGGTTAGGGCCAATCAAATCCTTACAGAACTAGGTGTCCTAGTCATTTATTCAGAGATATACACGGCCATGGGGATTGCCAAGGACTTGGTTAGGGGGACACACAAGCATGGGTATGCAGTCCTGGATGCCTACCATTACATGATTGAGTTCACAAATCTCAGAAGTAAGACGGCATTGCATGTTGATAAAAATGGAAGGTTCAAGTACTTTTTTATATCCTATGGTGCTTGGATTCAAGGTTTTTGACATTTGAGAAAAGGCATAGCCATCGACGGTACCTTTTTGAGAGACATGTATAATGGAGTTCTGCAAGCGACGGTGGTGCAGGATGTGGAGAATCACACCTTTCCTGTTGCTTTTTATGTTGCAGATAAAGAATGTGATTCCTCTTATGGATATTTTTTAAACAACTGCAAAGCTGCATTAAAGTTACCAAAGAGTTGTGTTTTGTTTCGGATAGGAATCCAAGTATTCCAAAGATAGGTTCAATTTTCTTCACTTCATCTTACTTTGATTGTTATAGTAGGCATCTTGGAGAGAACATTTGTACCAACTATCACAACAAAAGGGTCGTGATCATTTTTTATAGAGCAGCTAAAGCATATAGTAGAGAGGACTTTTTAGAACATTTCAATCAAATAACGAATGTGAATCTCAAGGTAGCTGAACTTCTCGTACGTGTCGGTTTCGAGAGATAGAGTTAGGCATTCTATCCGAAATATAGGTACATTCTTATGAATTAATATCTTGTTTGAGTTACAAATTTAATATGATTTCGTACTAAGTGATTCTTTTGTAACGGTACAATATTATGACATCAAAAATAGCTGAATCGGTGAATTCATTATTTGGAAATGAAAGAGAATTTCCTATCAAAGGTTTTATTTGAACAAAATAAATAAGAAGTATGGTCATTGTTTTAACATAAGACGTGTGTAGTTCAAGGGCCCAAGAAGAACCCCATTTGTTCTAGAAATATAAAAAATAATATCAACAAACATCAGTTCGGGGAATAGGTTATTATCTCATAAAATAGCAAATTACAAATTCAGTATAACCGGTCATGGTGATGTTGCCACAGTCGATCTTCAAACAAGAACTTGTATGTGCAGAGTTTTTAACTTGGACAAAATACCCTGTCCACATGCTATGATAGTTCTTCGAGCTCCATACGGTCCAAAAATGGACCTAAAGCTTACGATCACTCCTCTTGATATTATTCGGTGAAAAATATGAAATGGCATATAGTGGGCATATTACTCCGGTGCCTCCCAAAGAATCATAAGTTATTCCTGTAGAGATTTTGGGGAGATTAATACCTCATTCATATATTGACCCAAGCAATATCAAATCGGAAAGAAAGTCATATAAGAGGAGGCATGGAGTCGAACAATAGTTTTCATCAAGAAGAAACAATTGCTCTGTATGTAAGCGTGTTGGCCATAAAAGAACTGTATGCCCGGATCATAATTCACCATGATCGTTGTAATTGCAGAAACTTGTGTTGTTGTTTGTTGTGGACTTTTATATATTTAACTCATTATTGTGAACGTTATGTTATCATTTATTATATATAAAATGTCCTTTTTAATAACTTGTGTATCAATAAAAGTAGGTAAAACATGAACTAAATAATACAACAGACCACAATTATTTTCAATAGATTACCCATCTGTGGCAATAGATAGACATTAGCTGGAAGAACACCATACAGTTCCATCAAAATAGAATATTTTCCTCCAACAAATGACTCTGTCATAATAGATGGATAATTTGTTGATAGAAACACAACCGATGACCAATCTATTTCAACACATGATCTCTGTATTGAAAGAACTCAAAAGCCAAAATTTTTATTGCTACTAGATTCAAAATTGCTCCTTACCCAACCATCAATATGTTAACATATATGTTTAGAAGAAATAGGCAGAACGAAAATTGAATAAGAATTTAAAAGCCAAAGTCTACTAAAAATAAATTTTTCATTAAATAAAAAATAAAAATACATTAGGTATAGATCCGATATAGAAAAATTAAAATACATACGCTAAAAGAAAAGACCCATTCCAATTATTATTATCATTATCATCATCATTAATGACAGCCAGCCAATCAACTCACAGCAATAGGGCCCTCATCAACCTCTGTATCTCTCTGAACATCGTCACTCTAATAGCGACCAACTCCCTCTGTAGGTCTTTAACCTTTCTCTGAAGTTCCCGTACTATGTTGCGCAAAATAGAAATGTCCCAAATAGGATCAGCCATAGCTAGAACACGCATGAATTGACAAAAAATGTAAGACACAAAAGTAAAGAAAAGAGTCAAAATGTAATACAACATATACTACGAATTGTTAGATTTACACAGGACAAAAATTACCTCAACGAGAAAGGAATATTCTCTTTGAAGAGAAGTGGTTGAAGATTTCATAAGAAAAGAAAAAATGCAAGAAATGAATAAAGTGGAGTAGAATGAAGATTAAGGAGGGACCTATGTATAGAGAATTGAATCTGGATATGTCAGACCAAAAGGCACGACTGCTCAACTCTATTGTATTAATTATATTCAAAATTCTGGCATTTTAGTTTTTGTGAAAAGTCATGACTTTTTCTTTTACATTAATACTTCTCGCCTTTTACATTAATATTGAGTTGTTGCAATAGGTCATCCATCTGTTGCAATAGATCATCCATCTGTTGCAATAGATATACCATCTATTGCAACAGATAGTCTGTATATACAACAGATGGTCTGTCGTAATAGATCTACCATCTGTTGTAATATCTGTTACAACATATGGATTATCTATTGCAACAGAAGGACCATCTGTTGAAAAAGATATTTTGATTTTTTTTAATAGTTGATTAATTAATTGTAACAGATGAAGAATTCAATTCATCAGCTATTTTGTATGCAGATAAATAAACAACACCATCTGATATGTCTTGATAGGGTAGGAAGAATAAGGTATGTGTAGATGAATGGATCCAGTTTCATGTATGGGAGTTTTGTATTATTGATCAGGCTACCGTGACAGACACACATAAAGTGCAATAATTTTGTGAATGCAGTTTTTATCAATTAGAGATTGATCCTTCAAACAAGATCCTACATTGTACAATTTAGTTTGATAGGTGCAAACTGATAAGGCCGAAGGGCTCCAAGACGGTGGTGTCGATACCTTGTTACAATTTAATGACAGTTTATGCTCATGTTTTTGTGTCAAGTTTGGGGAATAGTTCATTGCGCCATTAAAATTGGTCCAATCACTATTGGATATTTACACTGCCACCAAAAACTTGAACCATTCCCCAAACTTGACACCACAACATGAGCATAAATCATCATTAAATTGTATCAGGGTATCGACACCACCTACTTGGTCCCTCGGCCTTACTAATTTAAAACTAATAATTTTAACTGTAAAATGCCATATATTGTTTTAAGGATTAACACCTAATAGGTAAAGAACAAACATTCACAAAATCATTGTACTGGATGTGTGTTTTCACAATAGGTTGATCAGTAATACATACCTCCCACATATGAAATGGTTCTATCTGTAAGCAGTTTATTCCTTCCCATCTTTACTCTAGCCTTTAATACTGGTTGAGAAAAAGTAGATCCAGTTTCACTTTCTTTTATCTGCAAACAAGAGAAATACATTTGATGTCAAACAAGATAACAACAAAAAGAACATTACAAAAGGATAACACAAAATTGAGTGAATCAACTGATGACCAATCTGATGCAATAGATTACCTATATATTCAACTGAAGAGGCATTTATTACAACATATGGATGACATGTTACAACAGATAGGTCATCTATTAGAATAAATCAAACCAGCCTTGCTACTGATTTGATTTCTCTAAATAGTTGTTTTGTCTGTTCCAACAGAATATTCATCAGTTACATCAGTTGAGAAAACTGTTACAACACCACCAACAAAATCGTCAACAATAAAGAAACAACACCATATGTTCCAACACCATCAACAACATAAACACCATATGTTCTAACATAACCACCACCCCCAATGACAGCACCACCAAAGTAACAAACAAAACATATCAAAAAACTACACTGACAATAAGGCTTTTTAAGTTCTCCCAACAGATGAATTTTTTTTGTATATTTTAATAAAAACAACGGTTCATTCATTCAATACTTAAAAGTCACCTTTCCTTTAATTTTCTCAATAAATAGAAAACTGGTAATGGGTAAATCATTAATAGAAACATATGTAAATATCTAATTTAAATGACATACAAAAAAGAATACGGGATGAAAAGAGCAATAGTGAACCATACCTACAATGTCAAAAAAGCAAAGGGATCAAAACATCTAGTTTAGTCGTGAAAAGATATTGATTGGTTGAGATCTAAAAGGATTCTCATCCAAAAGAAGACAGAAGAGAGGAAAATAGAAAGAAAGAGAATTGAAAATAAAGAAGAGAAGAGAGATAGAAGAATTGAGTGTTAATTTATGGATGAAGAAGAGAGTATTCTTGATATGGGTTTTAAATAATCATTAATAACTTTTGAGGGGCACGAGGAGACAATGACATTGAAAAGACCAGATAAGACTATTCATTCAGGAGATTTTTGATTTATCCAAGTAATATTTTTTACTGCCTTAGTATATTATATTTTTTATCTCAAACAGGAAATGACTAAATTACTTTTAAAAGGGATCTTAAAACATCTAAGTGGTACTTTGCAATAAATGACAATTTTTGTTTGAAAATTTCCAAAGCTCGGTCATCTGTCGCAACAGATGGCAGTGCTTGTTTGATAATTTACAATAGATGAGTAATATATTGCAACAGATGACTTAATATATTTGATTATATCCAACGAAAAATACATCGGTTGCAACAGATTAAACATTTATTTTATAAAATTTCAATTGAGTTCATATGTTCAACTAATACCTTAATTAATTACTCTAGGACCAGGGACGAGTTCTCATAAGGTCAACTACAACTTTAATAGAGTTTTTTGGCAATTGCATGATGAGACAGTATAGTGTTTCTCCCAACCTGAGTCATCGATCGATCACTCTGAGTTAAACCGATTCTTATTACCTCATATGTTCAACTAATATCTTAATTAATTAATCTAGGACCAAGGGTCAGTTCTCATAGGTTTAACTACAATAGATAACAACACCTAACTGATAATTTACAACATATGGGTAATCTGTTGCAATAGATGACTTAATTAATTTGATAATTTACAATAGATTGGTAATTTGTCGCAACAGATGACTTAATCAATTTGATAATTTACAACAGATGGGTAATCTATTGCAATGAATGACTTGACCTGATTGATAATTTATAATATATGGTTAATCTATTGTAACTTGCCATATTTCTCATATTTTCATGTTGCTCTGATTTACTTTTTAGTATTCCTTATGCCTTTTCTATTTTGTATTTCATCTCCTTGTCGGTTATTCCTTAACTTGAGCCATGGGTCTATCAGAAATAGCCTCTCTACTTCTTTGGAGGTAGCGGTATAGACTGCATACATTTTACCCTCCCCAGACCCCACTTTGTGGGAACACATTGGGTTTGTTGTTGTTGTTGTTGTTGTTGTTGGTTAATCTATTGCAACAGGTTGAACATTTATTTTTATACAATTTTAATTGAGTTCATATGTTAGACTAATACCTTAATTGATTAATCTAGGACTAGGGGTGAGTTCTCATAGGGTCAATTACAACTTTAATTGAGTCTTTCGGTAATTGCATAATGAGATGGTATTGCGTTTCTCCCGACCAGAGTCGTCGATCGATCACTCTGAGATGAACTGACTATTATAAATCATGTGTTTAACTAATACCTTAATTGATTAATCTAGGACCAGGGATGAGTTCTCATGGGGTCAACTAAACTTTAATTGAGTTTTTTTAAAATTACACGATGAGACAGTATTGCGTTCCTCCTGACCAAAGTCGTCGATCGATCACTCTGATCTGAACCAATTCTTATTACCCTATGTGTTCAAATAATACCTTAATTTATTAATCTAAGACCAAGTGTGAGTTCTCATAGGGCCAACTATAACTTCCATTGAGAATTTTGGCAATTTCCTGATGAGACGGTATTGTATTTCTCCCGACCAGAGTTATCGATCGATAATTTTGAGCTGAACCGATTCTTATTACCTCATGTGTTAAAATAATACCTTAATTGATTAATCTATGACCAGGGGTGAGTTTTCACAGGGTCAACTGTAGCTTCAATTGAGTCTTTTGGTAATTACATGATGAGATGGTATTGTGTTCCTCCCGACCAGAGTCGTCGATCGATCACTCTAAGCTGAACTAATTCTTATTACTTCATATGCTAAACTAATGCCTTAATTGATTAATCCAGGACTAGGGGTGAGTTCTCATAGGGTCAACTACAACAGATGGCAGTTTCTATTTAATAATTTACAATAGATGGATAATCTATTGCAATAGATGACTTAATTTGTTTGATAATTTACAATAGATTGGTAATCTGTCAAAATAGATGACTTAATCTATTTGATAATTTACAACAAATAAGTAATCTGTTGTAACAAATAACTTAATCTGATTGATAATTTATAATAGATGGTTAATTTGTTTCAACAACTTGAACATTTGTTTTTATACAATTTCAATTGAGTTCATATGTTAGACTTCTACCTTAATTGATTAATCTAGGACTAAGGGTGAGTTCTCACAGGGTTAACTACAACTTTAATTGAGTCTTTTGGCAATTTCATGATGAGAGGGTTTAAAATTACACATATCATTTGTAATTTTAAAAGATAATTAACATCAATTCATACCAAATTAACATTTTCAAAACTTGTCATTCTTTCTCAAAATACAAATCAACCCATACAAATTATCCATTTGCGAAAAAAATATTTCATTATTTTAAATCTCAAGTTCTCTCTCTTTTCTCTCTCTCAACAATACTGTACAGACAATAACTACTCAACAAATTGCTCAACTCTTCACA
The DNA here is from genome assembly GCF_002878395.1 of Capsicum annuum. NCBI lineage: Eukaryota > Viridiplantae > Streptophyta > Magnoliopsida > Solanales > Solanaceae > Capsicum > Capsicum annuum. The sequence continues at coordinate 58,055,286 of NC_061122.1, forward strand.
AAAGATCAATTTTCTTCTCATTTACAACCACATAGGTGTTATTTTCGACTTCATTCTTGGTTGTATCAGTCATTTCCTCTATTTTCATAGGTAACAGAGTTTGAGAAGAGTTTTATATTTGTTATTTTTTTTATAAAAAATTAGGGTTTTTAAGTTAATGATGAAAAAAAATTTAGTTGTATTATCTTTGAGAATGGGTTTACAATTTTCAGTTTTGATGGTAAAATCGTAGGAAGAACTCAAGAAAATCCTAGTTTTTATCGCATTTTTTGTTGACTGTCGTGGTATTGTTGGATGGTGTTTATGGTGTTGGTGGTCATGGTGGTGGTTTTGGCGGTTATCGTGGTGGCACTGGTGGTGGATGTTGGTGGCATTGGTTGGTGGTATTTGTGGTGGTATTCATTGGTGGTGTTTATGGTGGCTGTCGATGATGTCGATATTTGTAGTGTTTATGGCATTGATTGGTGTTGTTTGTAGTGGTGGTTGTTGGTGTGTCAGTATTGGTGGTGTTTGTAATGTATTTTTTAAAATTTTTGCATACATCAATTGTAATGTAATATTTATTTTCTATTATTTGTAGGTAAAATATGTCTCCCAAAAGAAAAAAATAAAAGTGGATCAACATCCGACCACCAAATAAAAATGGCTGCAGTACAGAGGGATTCAGAGGAGCTTCCTGAACAATCTTAGTCAGGGAAAAGTGAAGCTGAGAGTAGATATAAAAACAATATTGAGGGAGGTAGACAAGGGTCTGTAGATGATGAATAAGAAAATGAAAGTGAGAAAGAGGAGGAATTAGAGAGTGAGAAAGAGGATGATCATCAACATGATGATAATGGATCAGCAAGGGGGCATGAATTAATATCGACATTCCGGCATTATCCTGTCAAAACTTTTAGTATTGACAGGTTTCAAGTTGCGATGTTGATAGATGACCCTGCAAATAAACTAAAACCAACTGGTGAACTTATACTTAAATGTCACTTGGGGAAACTTTTTAATTATTTTAGGAATATTATGAAGATAGAAAACATAGACGAACTTTTTAAGAGGAGCTGCTTTGGACACTTTCTTGAGCTACCTGAGGACCCCTGCCCATTTCCAAGTGACAATGGTATATGTTCTTCTTAAGCACAGGATCAAGTACGTGGGGGATGATAAAGATTTGGAGGAGGGGGAAAAAAGATGGATGAAATCTAGATTAACTACTATGGCAGACCAGTTTGTTTTGGCTTGCAACAGTTTTCCATAGTGAAGGGATTGAGATGTGATCATCTAGAAGAACCACCTATTACCAAGGGAACACCCCGCAGAAGATCCAAGGCAAGCAGAAAAACCAACAAACACAAGGAAAAAATAGATGGGTTATTGGACATTGCTCGACGTGGCTACAAAGTATCAGATTTGTTGACAGATCTCAGGGATAAAACTATACCAAAGCAGTACAGAGAGCAATTGTACTTAGTTTGGTTTGCCCATTTAGTTATATTCGCAAAAAACGTCAACAAGGTCATAGAAGATGATTTGTTCATGCGTGCTGAGGATTTTGATAAATTCAACAATCATCCCTGCGGATACGACAACTTCTACTTGACTGTCCAATATTTACTAACAAAGCTATCCTCAGGAATGACCACATTATACGTCTTTCCTTGGTCTTTCATGGTAAAATTTATAACTATTTTTACTCATCCATTAATTTATATTGAATATAGTTATTAGAGTATGACTTTTTTTGCTTGTTTTCTGTTTACATTTTTTAGGCTTGGGCATTTGAAGCTATTTCTCCCCTTCGAAAGTAGGTAATGGATTACTCGGATAAGGTTTCTCATGCAAGGATGTTTAGGTGGTTGGCTGCAAAGAACAACCCAAAAATTAAGGAGGATGATCTCTTTAGCCGTCTGAATAACACAGTATGTCTTCTTCAAGTAATATAATTTTACTCAATGAAAGATATTGAACAAATGTTATATCTAGTGCAATAGATATTAGATCTGATGCACCATATGGTACATGTATTGTGATATATTACCCATCCTGTGCCAATCGGTGCAACAGATGGATAATCTATTGTGACAGATGGTTGATATCTTGTATCAAATTACCCATCTATTTCTCTGGTTCTCTGAACCTGGCTCCTAACCGATTAACCATCTACTGCAAATTATGCAATAGATGGGTAATCTAATATAACATATTATTAATCTATTGTGACATACAAATCATCTGTTGCATAACATATAACCCAACAGATTACCTATCTTGTGCAACTGGTGCAACAGATTAGTAATCTGTTATGATAGATGATTGATATTTTGCATCAGATTATCCATGTGTTTCTCTAGTTCTCTGAACCCAACTCAAATGGATTTTAACCATCGACTGCAAACTATGCAACAGATGGAAAATCTAATGGAACATATTATTAATTTGTTGTAGAAGTTGACTATGTTAACATATAAACCAACTGTAAAAATTATGATATTATATGATTTAAATATATATGTGTTTTTTTATAGGTTGTGTATCCATGGATCGTGCCTACTGAGCAAGATTTGGTGATGACTTCTTTTATTACTCTAGGTCATATTGATACTATAGCAGACTTAATGGTGGAGTTAATAAAGAAGGAATTGGCTTGAGTAACACCCATAAGAAGAGCAGTTAGGCAAGGTCAGCCTAATGTTAAGGCTCTTCATGACCAAATTACTGAGGCAGATCCTGGTGCTTCTTCTGGTGGAGTTGTTGGTATTGGTGGCAAGCATGCTGATGCTGCTACCACGCATAATAATGATCATGTTGATGCTTAAGAAAAAAAATTATGTTTGAAAACACCCCTTCATAGGTCCCTCTAACCCTTACACAGGTCCCTCTCACCCCTCTTCACCTTCATGTTCTCATTGCAAATGTGAAGAGTGCAAGGACAGCCAGGATAAACTCTTTGAAAAAGTACAAGCTATTTCTAAAGCTGTCGAGGAATTCAAATCAAAAAGGGGTGTCATACAATTCAAGAAAGTGAGGGATCCATACACTCCTACAGTGGCGGTTAGGAGGAAGAAAAGAGCAATTAGTGACGTACTCTCCAGTCGAAAATAAAAAAATTTGCAACTCCATATGCCCAGCAACACCAACTCAGTAGCAATAATGACAACAATGTAGTATCTTCTTGTTCGATTTTGTTTCTCTTCAGAAGCCTTGACTTTCTTCAACAAACCTCAGATTACACAATTTGCTTGTGAAGGTTGTCGTTCTTCATACCAATTTAAGTAATCACATCCACCCAATTTCTATAAAAATAACAACACAATTACAAAATAATTACAAGTCAATAATTAATCAACTAATTAAATTAAAAAATATTACCTTTGAAATCTTACAGGTAAAAGACCTACGACCTGGATTTGATTGAGTCTAAAAAGTCTTCAATAGAGCTTCATGACCGCACTTACAATATCGAAAAAGCTTATCATAAAAAATATTGAAAGATGCACTCTACATTGTCAAGCTTAGTTGGAAAAAATGAAAAAAAGATGAAGAAAGAAAAGAAAGACCAAATGCAAATAATTTGAAGAATTTGGATAGATAAAAAAAGATGATGATGAAGAAGAAGAAGATTTGGGAATTTAGGGTTAAATTTTAGGAGGAAGATGAATATATAAGACAATGGAGAAAAAATGACTGTTGGGGGCCAAATGAGATGCCAAGTCAGCAAAAATGGGGGTTCAACGAGCCTTGGCTGCGTGAATTACACGCAAGCAGCCAATAGGGCAAAAAGTTCCAAACTGACACATTTGATACCTATTTAATTTTACGTGTTTAAAATGAACACTGTCTACTTGATGTCTATTTTATTTTAGGTGTTTGAACTGAAAACTGTCGATGGGTTCCGCATTTTTTATTTCAATTCACTTAAACTTTTTTACATGTAGTGGCAATTTTTTATGTCCAATTAAAGTTGATTTTTTATAATGCAATAGATTCTCCATCCGTTGTAACAGATATTCCACCTGTAATGACATATAGTTTATCTGTTGCAATAGGTTGGTCATCTATTGCATTGTGTCAAATTTTCTATCTAAGTCTATCTGTTGCAACAGTGGGAAGACCTGTTTGATAAATTCCAATAGATTACCTGCCTGTTGCAACATATGTCTAAATCTGTTTGATATTTTTCCAATACATGTGTCATCTGTTGCAACAGATACATTATCTATTGTAATATTTGAATATAGTATTTCATTTCAATTAATAAGTTCAAATCTAAGGAAAAAATAAAATTCATACAAAAAAATAAATAAATCGAAACCTTCAAAAATTAGCTGAAATAAATCAACGAATGAATGAAATGTAAAAAAAATTATTATGAGTACAGATCTCAATAAATACATCAATAATTTAAGTATTGATGCCAAGGATTCCTTAGGAGGGGTAAGGTTATTACTTTGACAGACTCAAGCTATAAAGATCTACTCAATGTGGTTTTTGCACTTTCTGTTCTCCATATTTTCATAAAAAGAGTAGCATATTGTCAATGATGTTCAACAGTAGCTTCTACATCCACCTGAAAAGCCAAAATTGGTCAATGTTAATCACAGAGATACACCAAAACGAAAAAGGATAACTCATCTGTTCTAGCAAATAAAAAAGGCTTCCTCCTATTTTAAATTATCCCAAATAGATTATATTTCTGCTGCAACAATGAATCAACTGTTGGGATAAATTTCTACATGAAGAAGACTTGTATGATAATTTCTAACGAATGAACCATATGTTGTAACAAATGACTTATCTGTTGCAGTAGATAGGTCATCTATTAGTATAAATAAAAGCGGTACGAAGAGTTGTTTGACTTGCTAAAATCGACAAGATATATGCCGCAACATATACTTTATCTGGTGCAATAAGTTAATTAATTGTTGCAACATATGTATATATTTGTTTGATAATTTTCAGCAGATGTGTCATCTATTGAAACAGATATGTGTCTTTTTGTTAGTTGGAACAAACATATATATTCACCTTCTTCAGTTCGTACTTCTCTCCCTTGGACATTATACATTGCTCAGTGCAACACACTGACTGAGGAGTTGCAATTTTGCTTTTTTGGATGCTTGATAATGCCTTGGAAATTACTTTTCTTCTCCTCTTAGCCTTAATCTCTAATGGAGTGGATGAATATAAAATCCTCTTTGATGGAATGACACCACTCTTAGATGTCAATTTCTTTACAAAAGTAGTTAATATATTAATAACATTAATCACTACATCATGTTTTGCCTTGTAGTCTATTATTTGCTGCAGAACATTCACTGGGAGAGGCAAAATCTGTATAACCAGTATGATCATACTCATAATAGTTTGTTTTAAATAGTGTAAGAGAAGCATCATTAGCTTCAACGGCAGCACCACTACCACCACCAACAACTCTATCACCACTAAGACCATCAACAACAACAAGCTCACCCTCCAAAATTATTTTTCTTGTAATGGTTGTTGCTCCAAACAATTCCATTTTTATTTTGTCAAAGACCTTAGGGTCCGATAAAGTTTGCACAAACTGTAAAGTAAGAAAAAATGGCATCTTCAACTCTCTATTAGTCAGAACTAGTGACGGATGCACAATCTAATATAAATTATTACATATATTAGAATGATGATTAGATCATTCAAAAAAATCATTAATTAAAACAAAAATTTAATTATAATTATACTTAATGAATCCTTCGGGGGGTTGAAAAGATCAAAAATTTTTATATTTTTATCAGTTTTGGCCGACAACCATCTCAAGATTCTTGGACAGGAAACTTCTTCCTGGTAGTTCACTTGTTGTCTCAAATAAGAAATGGCTTCAAACACCCAAGCCTATAAAATAATTCCAATAAATAAAAATCATTATTGTGTAAAAAAATGAATGATATCATAATAAAAGAAAGAAATATTTACCATGAAAGCCCATGTAAAGCCATATAAGTTGACTGTTTTTGGTGCTAACGGAGTCAACAAATATTTGACAGTCGTTTTGAAGATTTCATAACCCCAAGGATAGTTGTTACATGCCTTAAGATCCTCGGAGAGATTTATTAAACCAATGTTTATATTGTTGTTAATGTCTCTCACCTAAAGAATCTTATGTACAAATCAAACCAAGCACAATGATTGTTTGTGCTTCTTTGAAAGTTCTTTACCTTCCAACGCTTCTATTAAATTTTTGTGTTTGAAACTAGGACCAACAATGGACACTAGGTCATCATTGTCTCACGACTTGCCTTTGCTTTTTTTGGGTATGTGTGATGTTTTTTTGGGGTTAGAATAGGTATAACTTAAGAAGGAGAAGGAGGATAACATTTTAGTCTAGTAAGTATGGCAAACTCCTTCCAACCAAAACAAACAGGCATTCCATAGTAATTTATCTATACTGCATCCATCTTATCTTTGTTTTCATACATAAACCTACGCTTGAGAAGTTCATATACAATTTTTATTTGGAAACTAGCATTGTTGTCCTCCGACAAATCAAGATATTTCCCAAAACATTTTTCCCTGAAATAAGCATTCAATTTTATTCTCGAAGTATTTTTCTAAAGATGTCAAAATATTTTTCCATGGCTGACTTAACCAAGAAAGTACCCGTTAAATTTGCGACACTATCGCACTACATTCTCACAAGATAACAATCAGTGCTGCAAGTTTTGACCAACTCTTCAGTGTAAGGGCTATTAGCATTTAGATCATCTCTTTTGAAATATTCCTTCTCCCCATATTCATTATATTCTACTCCTGATTGAGATATTTTTTGTAAGCAAGCTCATAGAGTAGTGGATGTAGCCTAGCTGCTTCACTTGTTCCTTTACTTGAACTTGATTCGGTTTCTGTTCTTTTGGGAGCCATATTATCTAAAATTAATAGAAACATAAAAAAAATATACTATAGTTGATTAATGCATCGTTAAAAAGTATAACAGTAAATCTAACAAGCAAAATAGTCAAATAACAGTTCCAATAGATCACTGATCTGTTGCACCAGGTAGTAATCTATTACAATATATAACTAATTTGTTGCAACATATAACCAACCTATTGTAGCACATGAGTAATCTGTTGCAATAATACAAAATGTATCACTTATCTTTAAGATAGAT
>NC_061122.1:58065423-58122720 GCF_002878395.1 Capsicum annuum
TCGAGTTGAAGAAAGCTCAACTAGCCTTCGTGTTGTATCCATTATGCATATTAACAATTGATAAGTCTTTAATTGACATACAGTTTGATAGAGATACAAGAGATGTTATTTGTGTGAAGGGTGTTGAATCAAATGCTATGGCTCTCGCTGTTGCAGAGATGCATAATCAATATGTGTTGTATGTTTTGGAATTCGAGGTTGATAATTTGACTTGTGATAGCAAGAGTATTGATGTGAAGGTGAAATAGATGTATAAGGATAAAAGATGCTCATTTCTATGATGTCGAAATATCATGTGACTCATAGATTTAATTGCAGAGCTAAATGTTCCGACAGAAAAAGATAATGCATTTATTTTGTTGTTTTAAACAAGGTTTTTTGTAAACTATATAGATTATGATTTTTTAGTTATGTTGATATTTTTTATTGATTGAAGTTGTTGTGACTTGAATTCTAAACAAAACTGCAATTCTGTGATCACATAAAGTAATTGATTGTTAGTTAACATAAACACTCTTTATACTTTGTATATGTTAATGCAGTACAGTAGTAGCAGACCATTGGAAAAACAAATTTCCAGAAGCTAATGTAATGTTTATGGTGTAACATATACATAGTATTTCTTATGTATATATTTTTTCGTATAAACAGTAAAAAAAATGAGAGATTTTATATGCATAACCATTTTTTTATTTTAATTTATAACATATTCATAAGTTATAGTTTACAATTGTGGAATAAAATTAATTTTATTCTATCGTGTGTTATATAAAAGTATTTTACAAATTAAAAAATCAGGTGTGTTGTATATGTTTTTTTTGTTTTGTTAAAGTAGATATGATTAGTAACATTGAAATCTTAAGAACATATAAATTACCACAAATACTTATTATAGTATATGTTAATGCCTTTTGTAGCTATATCCTCCAATGTTACAATAAAGATTGTAAATGAACGTTGGAAGCATCTAGCTATAAAAAAAATAGATGTTTTAATCATCAGGAGATTTGATCCAGAACATTCATATCATTTGAATGATAGGGTTTTGAAGAATATTATTGTAACTACTGCATTTGTGTGTGAATTCATGGCTCCTAAATTAGTTAACCATAAAAGAAAGCACACACCGGCAGACATCATGGAAGAAAGAAAAATTGTATATGGTGTTGATATAAACTATATGAAGGCATGGCGTGCAAAGGAGTGCGCCATAGCATTGCTTAGGGGTGGTCCGGCTGATGGTTATTGACAGATACCGAGATACATGTATATGTTGAATAATGTATATCCATATTCACATATTGTAATGCATAAGTCGTGGGATAATCGGTTCATGTATCTTTTTATAGTATTGCATCCAATGATAAGGGTTTCTGAGTTTTGTAGACCCATTGTAGTTGTTAATGGTGCACATAAGTGGACCATATCAAGGGACTTTTCTCTCAGCAAGTATACTCGATGGTGTAGGTATGGGTATTTTCCTTTATTATGTTTTCAGACTTCATATGTGATGATAAAAAATTGTTGCTTTATAACAAAACAGTTTTAACAAATTATCAATATTTAGAATTTTTATGTTGACTTTTATTAATATAGTTTATACGTAACATAGGATGCATATTACCACTTGCGTATGGGGTTGTAGATATAGAGAATGACAGCTCATGGTCATGATTTTTCAACCAGTTTAAAGCTGATTTTGGTAAACGTGACAACATGTGTATTGTCTCTGAACAGAACGAAAGTATTATCAAAGCGGTTAGTGTTGTACATCCAAATGTTCCACACCTTGCATGCATTTGGCATCTCTGGAAAAATATTTGTGGTTACTTTCGAAAGAGCAAAGAAAGTATTAGTGTTTTGTATTATTCAATGGCTAAGGCTTATAGAAAACATGATTTTGACTATCTAATGGAAAAGATTGAAAAAGCTGATTTGAGAATGAAAATACCAACAAGATGCTGGATATGAAAAGTGGAGTAGGTTTCATTCATCGGTAAACAGAGTCGGATAATGACTTTGAATATTGTTGAGTGTATTAATGGGTGTTTGGTGGAAGCCAGAGAATTTTCAATATATGAATTCTTAGAAGAGGTACAATGTTATTTGGATCTTGGAACTTCAAAGACAGTGAGATAGCTTCATATACAAGTACGACTTTTGATCGTAGATTCGATGAAATTTTAACTATGAATGCTGTAAAATCTTTGAGTATGACGGTATGTATCAATTTTGTAAATTTTTACTATGCATTTATATGTATTGTTTTATTCACTGTTAAACATTGTTTTTTCAAAATAAAATTTTAGAGAAAGTTCTATGTATGAATTTTTTACTCTGTTCAGGTGAAGGAGTCTCACCCTATATAAACTCTGTTTATGAATCTGGACGACAATACATAGTTGACCTTCAAAGTGAGTCATGCAACTTTGGGAGGTTCTAAATAGATCAAATATCTTGTCCTCATGCCATTTCCTTATTGAAGTCTAAGCATGTAAAAGAATTTGACCCATATTGTTCTGAATACTACAAGCCAGCCACTTTGGTGAGGACTTATGAAATTTCAATCATTCTAATGTCAGATAAAAAATACGAAAATATTCCTGATAGCATAGCTGAGGAAGAAGTGTTTCCCCCAATATATAAATGACTTCTAGGAAGACTGAAAAAAGGGAGAAAGAAAAAATCCAGTGAAACACTTTCATCAAGCACAAATCGTTGCAGATGTTGAGGACATAAAGGGCACAATAGGCGTTCCTGAAATTTCTTTCCAAAGGAGAGCTAAGTTTTAGTTTCCATAAACTCTTGAAGATTAATCACTCAATTATCGTTATCCGCTTTTTACTAATAACTTTATTGAACAGTTTTATTTTGCTATTTTAACATTGAAATAAGTAAGAGTTTTCTTCAGTTTGTCATTATTTTTTATGAATTGTTTGCTCATTTTTGTTGTGTATATATTTGCTGATATTTTTATTTTCTTTTTTTTATGTATTTGTTTGTTGAAATAATGACATCAATGAGCAAATTTAGTTTGCTAATTTAACATTGAAATATATAAGATTTTTTTCAATTCATGCATTTATGTTTGATGAATTTTATTTTTATTTGATTTGTGACTGTGTTTACTGGGATAATTAGTTGTTTAATTGAATCTTGTACATTCTTTACTTATTCATTAGTGCATGTTATTATTTGTTGATAAATATTACTTATAAACGACAAATAAATAATATCTAAACGTAGGTAGCTTATAAGACTGTATATATATTAAAAGTTACTTAGATGTATATGTAAATTTTTAGTTATATACTGATTATATAGGTATTAAATACAAGTGACAAAATATTGTATGTATATGTAGTAATATACACGGATCCAAATTTATGAATTTAAAAAGAATAACTCAACAGTATGAAAAAAAAACACAAAAACATCTTTATATACCTATCATCTAGGAATGAATCCAGTTATGAAATAACAATGAGTGTGGTGTTGAACAAAATTCTATGAATATTCCGACATATACACGCATTCAAAGCTAAATACAGTGTAGTTGACATATATAGGCAATGTTAAAAGCATATTTAGACATAAGAAATAAGATATATACAATATGTATATGTTGACATATACACACATTAAAAATATATATATATATATATATATATATATATATATACTAAGTTAATTTGTATTGAAAAGAAGAAATGTCTTTTGTACGAAAAATGTTATGTATATTACTACATATACACTCAATGTTTTTGTTTATTGTGTGTATAGTTGTAATCCTATATATATAACAACGTATACATGCATGGTAATAAAACTTTAATAGACATAAGACATTATCCGTTTATAATATGTATATGTTGACATACACATACATACTAAAAAGAAAAAAAATCCTATACATAAATGTTAGGTATATTGTAAAAAATGAATGTGTTTTGTATTCATCTGGTTATCATTATCAATGTATACACCTATGTATATGTAGATTAGATCATGAATATATGCAAATTAGATCACGAATACAAATAGAACGACAAATCATGTACATAAAACAATAATCATGCAAAAAATTTTTTACCATTAATTCATAAACATTGCTTAAAAAACTGTTAAAATAGATTTGTAAAAACAAAACATCTTAAGTAGTTTAAAATGCAACATTCCTAACAAATCCATATCAGTAATTTCTGGAAACCGTAATGTACTTTCATCCTACTCAATGCTAACTATTGTCCTTTCATCGGGCAGTGGATATTTTTTTAGCCTTAGTCTTGAAGGGTCTTCATTATCACTAACATAACCCTTCTTTGCTTTTCAAAGACCGTGATTTTGAAGGAGTGGCGCGTATCGCATATGATGGTACGCCGCCTCAAAACCAACTGAAGGGACTGTCATTCCTTCACTTATGTATTTTGCATACCCAGCAACAAACACTCTACAGTCCCTTCCACGAATAAAAATAAACATGTCATATAGTTACAACACCTTGTAAATATTATTTAATAAAACATTATATAAAGATTACTTACAAGCTGTCATTATCTTGTTGCATAATGTTTTGCACATACTCAACCTCAAATGGATGTTGATTCAGTAATTGTGTCCTTTGACTCATTTTATCCCTATATGCCTTAAGATTTAGTCAATTTGTACGAGATGTTTGTTCAAAAAATTCACTATAGCACAAGTAAGTTAGCAGCATCACATCTAACTGGTGAATCTCGGACGATGAGTCCATATTTCTTAAATTGAAAAGTGAATCATAGAGGCGTATAAGTCTATCCTTTAAAGTAATAATAGCTAAAACCCAGTGAAACTTCTAATTGCAGTTGATAGGAACATACAGCTCATCAACAAGGTGCCATGGAAACCCAGCAGGAATGGAAAATTCCTTGATTATGTTGGTTATTGCCTCTTTATTCTCGGCCACAACAACAGACTGAGCATAATCATGCAGAGTAGAAAGTACTGTATCTAAATAGTTGGGATAATATCTATGATACGTCTTTTCAATGTAGTTCTTGAAGAAATAGTTTGTTGTTGTAAATCGATATTCTTGATTAGTCCTTAATTTTGATTTCTTACGCAATTGATAAAATAGCACATCAATATGCTACAAAATTGATATAAAAAGAAGAGGCATTATGTCGATTTATACTGTGAACATATTTATATGTTTACAGATAGTAATATGAGTTAAAAAGAGTAAATATTATTGTGGAGTTAATATAAATAACATGCAGGTAGTGGTCTTTATAAACTATTAGTGCTTATATTCATTGTGCTATGCACATACATATAATGAATCATACATATACACAAAGTAAGTCAGATCTATAGCAAACCTTTTTACGAGAAAATATTTTCAACCATAACAAACAATTCCCAGTTTTAAAATTCTTTCTTTGACAATCACCAGGTAGTTTCTTATATTTAATAACATTATATATTAAATGCCAATTATGTAAATAATTATATTTCAGATAATGGTACATGACATGTGTAGGAAACTGTCTGATGCATAATACTGATAACAACTTATAAACAAGGTATTGAACCAGAATAACAAAGTGTACTTTTTCTATCAATCACTAGCAACTTATCGAGTAAGGCATAAATATAAATAAACTTATTTAATATCAAACCCAAAAGGAACACATAAATATAAAAATTTTACGCATAAATAAGTCAAACATTGTACAACAGACGTTAACAAAAATCATAACACATTTTTGTTATTGTAATATGAATAAGCTTTCCGTAGATGTATGTATACATGAAATTTTTTAAAATAATATTCAAATTAAAAATACCTCATCATTCCAGCATGAAGTTGTTTAGGACTTCAAGTAAAATCAATCTTTTAGATCGAGCATGAGCAACAACAAAGTCGGATTGCTGAACTCCGAGATAAGTTGCTTTTACTTTGTAGTGGTCATCATTCATTTTTTTAAAAAATGATTAATAATATTATTAAGAAAAAAGTATATATTATAAATGCATATTCACAAAAAAAGTAAGTTTTATACTGTTAGAACTCACTTTTTGGAATAAAACTTCAATAGACCTTCATCAACCCACTTCTTGTACTCTTCAATGATAACACTCGGTATATTGTCAAATATTGTATATTGTTCGAATGTAAATTTCTATTTTAAATCTGTGCTTTTTATCCTCAAGGTCCTTTGAACCAGAAGCATACTCTATCATGTATGGTGACTTGAAAACTTTAGATTTAGTCCTGGTCCTCTTATCAGAAATTTTTACAGCTTGATGAGTCGCAACAACTACATCAGAAAAATTTGAAGGAATCTGGCTATCAGATAGGGAATGCATGTTAATTGTTTCATCTAACGGTTTAACAAATTCTAGTGAAATATCATCTACTAGTGCTGCCAGACCTTGCAATATAGCATCTATCTCCTCTTGAGCAGATTCTGAAATAGTACTCAAGTAAACATCCTACAAAAGTAAATTTAATGTATACAATGTTAGTTATTGTTTAAACGCATTAGTAAAAATATTGTGATGTCTATAAAATTTAACACTAAAATTAATAAAAAAAATCACTTTATGTATTTATCGAATGATCTTTATGTATATTCTCAGTCATAGGTGTTTCAACTTTGGAGTAATCTAGATTCTGATTTACAACAACATCGACAAGAGCATCTAATGTGGCAGTTTCAATATCCTCTGATTCCTGATTCACCATTTCTTCAACAAGAGCATTTAATATGGAAGTTCCAACATCTGTACTAAGTTCTTCCAAATCCTGATATATAGTTTAAAAAGCATATACAAAACTAAATAAGTTTATTGTTCCAAAATAATAACTTTTATACTATGAGATATCCAACCTCAGTTTGTTTTTGTACAGGAATGTGGATCCTTTCAACAATAGCATCCTCCCTTATATCATCAGCAAATTCTGTGTCTAATGATTTATCAATGTCGTCGAAAACCTAAAAGTTTAAAATATGAATCGTAATGTTTATGATGATGTTCTCTTTTGTGATCCATTAACTATGTATATTATAAATATATACGTATGACATATGACATATACAAAGTAATAACAAATATAACAACCCGAAACATTAGTCAAAATAAACAACAAAAATAAGCTAACAATATATTATAATTTTTTTAAAAATAATAAATTAAGATAATATTATATATGAAACTAATTACATGAAACTGTAAATTTGAAAAGAAAAAAAAATTCTTTATCTTTGGAACTTGTGACGATATCCATCTTTTCGACATTGTCTAGTGATGGCGCACTCCCCATTATAAAACCTCCAAGTTCATCATCCTTATAACATTATCATTAAATATGTGTAAGAACATCATAAACGTTAGATAACAAAAAATAAATATTTATAAAATGTACCACTTTTCCTTTGTCTTTCTCTGTTGGAAGGAAATCCATCTCAACAACATGCTTTTTTGATGGAACATCTTCCTTTTGTGAACATTGCACATCATGACCCTGTTGATGTTGTTATGAAATGTATGTAAGAATAAATTTTTTAAAAAATAATTTCAACAAAAAAATTTACATTGAATGGCTTCTCTTTTGCCCAAATATTTGACAAAGCACCGTCCTAATATAATAAATAAAATATTAATTGCATCCAACATAAATAATTCATTATGTATACATAAGTTAGACATTATATATAATATAGTCCAGTATGTTGTGTACTATAAACAATATAGTTATGTATATTATAATATATACACTGCACAGTTATGTATATAGAATCAAATATACATAACACATTTATGTATATTGAACAATACACATAACTTGTTATTTAAATTGTTCAATGTACAAAATAGATATTATGTATGTTTGAATATATACATAACTGTGTTGTGTATATTTTGTAATATCCATAACTGTATTGTATTTACATATGAAGTTTGATAATTCAACAATCAATTTTTGTATAATTAGGTAGTCTATCTAAGTGAACAATTGTAAATGAAATTAAAATAAACAATACTTTCAACAATTTATGATGTATATCAACATTATACAAAAATTTTCAAAAAGAAAAAAATATAAACCAAAAAAATGATAATGGCACAAATATAATTCAATAATTAAATACAAAATCATTAATTGTGAAACATAAAATCAATTTAGTTTCCTTCTCATCGGTGTGTTTGATGTGTTTCAGCATGCTCATTAGTTCAGCGTGTTGTTTATCCCTTTTGTCATTTGAGTCTTCATGTTATTTAACCATTAGTTCGTGAAGAAAGATGAATTTTTGGTCAACCTGCATGATGAATTTTTGATCAACCTGCATATAAAACGACAACAAATTCCTTAATGTTTTAACAATTTGATTATACATAGTGTTTACCATATGCAGGAACTTACATAAGACTTTAAGAACAACTTCATCTCATCCCACTTATGAACAAAAGTGTCCTGATGAGCTCACTTGCTGGATGATGATGGAGTTATCTTTGGTGTATCTATATGCTCTGAATCAGAAGTTTGGAATTATTCTATTGGCATATTTCTTCTTGAAACAGACGATTTTTTTCTCACTAGCTTGGATATGAACAGTTGTAGCATCGAATCGAACTATCCTTCTCTTTTTCGTAGGTTGTGTTGTTGATGTACCAATACTCAGACATGTCCTTCTTAGGATTTTTGGTAGTGGGAAAGTACTGAAATCCTCAAAACCTTGATGGTCGTTGTACGAGTGAGTATGTATGTTGATAGCGTGCCTTTTACCACTACGATCGGGAGAAGTATCATGTAAGAAGGAAGATTCATCAACATTTAATTCAACGTCGTTAATCATTGGCAAATCAAGCCTTTGCACTACTTCAATGGTTGGCCGTAAATTATTGTATACAAATTGTTAAGCATAAAAAAAGGCTACATTAAAATTCGCTGAAAAGTAGCAGAGTGAAATTAAAACTTTAACTCAAAAAAGAGTACTAAATATTTACCTTGCTGAACATACCGGCCATGAACTTCTCATACTTGAAATTAATCCCAACTACCTTCCAATTAAAAATTCTTAAAATTACATTATCGACACACTTATCTATAGTACTGTCTACCTCAGAACAACATTCATACATCCAAACATTCAGTACATGAGGCATTCCTTTAATAAAGTATAGTTGTTTTTCAACAAAAAAATCTTGTCTCCATGTTGCAATCAACTTTTGAAATGAAGTCTTTCCCCATGGAATTGTTCGTACCTACCATCCTCCACCATCACAAAGTTTTATATGCTAATACTAGCATCACGTATTTGTGAATACAAAAAGGTATGAATAAAGTATAGGATGGACATGTTCAAAGCATTGGTATTGTTATCAAATTTTCCCACCTTGAATTGTTGTACAAAAATACACTTTTTGACAAAAATTTTTGAACTTGGAAAATACTTCGCCATTAATACGGACTTAGATGATTGAGTATACAGGTGTTCCTCAATGTTCCTAGTACATTTAAGTCCAGATATTAAAGTAAACTTAGTAATAGTAAACTTGAGAATGGTTCTCTGCACGTAAACGTGAATTTCATTTGAATTTTCTTGCTCTAACTCAAGCATAAGTAAACATTTGAAAATCTGACCCTGAAAATTACACTGGGGCATGTCTAGAAAGGACCCAAAGATTGTTTGACGAAAAATATTGTAAGATTCTTCACCAACACAATTCTTTATATTTGAACCAAATTCGCGGTTGTAATAACTACCTAAATGCAAAGAATGCGTAGGAATATTTTTTATCCGGTACTTCATACCCTATTAGAAATGAAGAAGACATCATAAATGAGCCTATATGGTCAAAACATATACTCTAAATAACAACTAGTCATTTCATTACACATCTAACACATAGACTCATATATGGACAATACATAAAAAATGATGTATATAAATAAGGCATTTCATTACACGTATAACAACACATCGTAAGATATGTATATGTTCGAAATATACATAGGTACTGTTCATAGCCCTTAACCACTTGGTAACATATGTATATGTATTAAATATACATATGTTAGATGTAAATGTACACAACAAGACACATCAAAACAAAAAAACAGAACTCTTATGTATATGTTTTACATATACATGTGTAATATCCATTACCTCAAAAACACAATACACAACAAAACACAAAACAAAACTCATATGTATATGAGTTACATATACATATGTAATATCCCAATCAAAAATGCGGTACACAAAACACAAAAAATAGAATTTATGTATATTTTCAACAACATGAAAGGAATAATGTATGTGTGCAACACATAATACTTACTAATAGATGCAAACAGTAACCACATATGTATATGAACTACAAATATTAATGTATTCAAACCAATAGCATCAACAAATATGTATATGAAGAAGATATACACAGAATAATTTTTGTATTTGCACATCCAATTTCTACACGTAACTTCAAACTTATGAAAACCCCTAAAAACAATCATAGCATTTAACTAACAGTTTTAAAAACTCCATAAAAAACACAATATACCAATAACAAAAAATGATAATAGAGGAAATACATTTGGTAAACGAGGCCGTCCATTGTATTTTTTTTATTTTCTTGAGGATTCTACAATTTGTTTTTTTGACTTTGAAGTTGATGCTTTGATAATCTTTTTCATCCTAAAGGGATCGTTACGATTTTTTGATCTGTTTTTATCAACTACTAAATTTATTATCTCGGTATGATCTAACTGAGTAAATCCTAATCTAAACAAAGGAGAATCCTCCATTAACTAAGTACTAAGTTGTTACTTTATTACTTTAAATAGATAATTAAAAAAAAGAATAATGCAGATAATCAAACTATAATTTGGGAAAGTAGAAACTCATAAAATTAGTTAATCAAAACATGAAACAATATCTTCTTTGAAAATTCTCAAAAATTTCTACTATGTAATGAAGTTTTTTTTAACAATCCTCAGAAACTAAAAAATTTAGAATGTTAAAAGAAGATTCAGTTGTAATTGAAGAAGATTAAGTTGAAATTGAATATCCTTGACTAGGAGTTGGACAAAAACACGGTTGAATTCAAACTTTGAAACTGTCGCTTGATTGTAGCCATATTTTTTGGGGGAGAAATAGTGAAAGTAAAAAAAGATTTCTATGTATATGTAATTTAGGAGAGAGAAACTAAAAAGTGGGATAAATGTAATATGTTTAGAGAGATGGAATTTTTTTGAAATAAATAAAACTTAAGTTGTGGGTTTATGTAATTTTTAGATATTTATTTTACTAACCAAGTATTTGAAAAACTATCATTTTCTAAACTGATGGGATAACAAGAGACATCTTATTTTACACTCTAAAGGCTCATGTCCATAAATGCACCTTTAAGCAAATTACAAAGGCGCTCTTAAGTAGAGTGTGCTCTTCACAAATAATTTTTGTATACCTTCAACATTATTTTTCCATTTATATATATATATATATATATATATTACTACTACTATATTAGAAATGAGCTATAGTTTCAACATGCTTGCTTGAGCAGGCTGCTTATTCCGTGATTTTAATATATCATTTCTAATTAATTAGTTGTAATACCCTGCATTTTTGGGCTTGTCTTTGAACCATAATTTCTACGTGTATAAGCTATGGTCTAAATGATTCCCATGAAAATATGAGTTTTATGATCTTTATCCTCATGTTTGATTTTCTTTTTTGGTAAAAAAATGTTCATAAGAATCACATAGAACAAAGTTGAACTTAGAGCCTTTGATTCGTCCAAAGTTTGGTATTCGATTCTACAAGGGTCTACTTTAAACATGTATAACTTTTTATATACATATAATTTTGCAGTTCAAGACCCACCAAATTGTAGATAATTGAATTAGCTTTTCAACGACACCAATTTTGCCAAACTTCGATACCCAAGTGAAAAGTTATGGTATTTTCCATGTGAGGCAGTAAGTCAACGCGATAGCGACGCAATGCTTTGGCCAGTGCATTACAAAACTGTTTCATACACTAATTCAGTTTTTAAAGGGTCTAGGAACACTTTGGTCACTTTTCCTCACCCAAATCCACCCATAACACCTAATTTCAACCCCCAAACCAATATACACTTAATTATTCATCTATCCTCTCAAAGAAAATCCCTAGCCTCCTCAAGAACACCAAGAATTTAATCAATATTTCTTCAAGAAAAGCAAGAACTCAAGTTTCCTAATTCAAGAATGCTTTCAAGATTGTGTTTCTCCTTCAAGATTAAAGCTTTAAAGTATGTGGGATTTCATCCATGGGTCCTCTTTCACCCATGGAGACCAAAAACTCTTTTTTTTTTTTAAATTAAAGAATGAGTCTTCCATTACTATAGCATTTTGTATGTTCAAGAAAGATTGAATTTCATATTTTCATGATGTTTTTAATTAAATTAGGCCTATGTATGATTCTATGAAAGATTTTAAATTCCTCATGAGGTGAATTTGAATTTCCCATGATTTATTCAAGTAAATTTCATAATAGATCCTAAATTCATGATGTTTAGTAATATTCCCATGTTTTAAATTTATTCCTTCCACATGTTTGATGAAATTCCCATATCATGTTAAGTCAATTTCAAGATGAATCTCCAAGTTATGAATTTTGCCATGTAACTCTTTTATTCCCTCATGATTAAGACATTCTTCTGTTCAAGTTATGAGCTTTACATGTTTTGATGAAATACCTATGTCCTATTTCAAGAGAATTATATGTGAATTCCCCAATTCATGATTTTAGTTAGGTAATCATGCTATGCTCCCATGTTTAAGCTATTCTCATGCCAAGTTCATGATCCCCATGTGTTTGGCGAATTACGCCATATTAAAGTATTAATCTCTATGTGGTTGATAGAATGCCCATGTGAATTGAATAAGGTAATCATGACACATGCCATGTGTGCTCATTCATGTACAAGTCCATAACCACCAGGTGTTTGATAAAATGTCTCAGTGAATGAATTGTGAACCATTGACTATGGCTATGCTTTTCAAGATCATGCTATGCTTTACTTTCCATGCTATTGAGTCCTGGGGGTATTCAATACCTAAAAATCTAGATGTTTACCTAGAGTTACAGTGGTTACAGAATAATCTCAGTAATGTGAAATCAATAGTACTCAATTAGATAAGAAACTCAATCAAGTTCAATCAGTCAACATGATCAGTATCAATTCAGTTTCAATGCCATCATCAGTTATACATTAATAATTACCTCAAAATCTGTATGAACTATTATTTTCAGAATACCATGACCTGAGCTTATCAGTTATCAGTTATTAGTTATTAGTTATCAATTATTATTGCATGTACCAACTAGTATTCCAGTGTCATTCAGTTGGGAGTAGGATTTAGCACCGAACGAGTGTAGGGATGGTCATTTCCCCATCAGATAGGCAGAGTCATTAATAGCAGTCTCTATACTCTAGGCAGTGGATCCACACAGCCAATGTTAGTACCTGTGGCACGGTTTTGACACCTTTCCAACTAGGGTTAAAGGTTGGACCCTAATTAGCTCAGATTGGGACATGTCAATTAGATAAACACTTCCACAGTTTTAGTTTCAGCTTTATTCTCAGTATAGAACTCATTTCAGTTCTACAGAATCAGGATTGTCAAAAATAGTCACCGAGTTATCAGTAACCCAGTTATCAATAATTGCAACTATCAGTTACTCAGTTATCAGATTTCAGTATTCAGTTCCAGTATGAGCTTAGTTACATTCTTAGTTACAGTCTTAGTTATAGTTACAATTCCAGTTACAGTCTTAGTTATAGTCTTAGTTATAGTCTTAATTATCGTCTTACTTACAGTCTCTGTCATAGTCTCAGTCCAGTAATTAGATCAGTAACTCTGTTAAATTTCAGGATTACTTGACTATAGTGTACAATCATCAGTTATTTTGTTATCAGTATTTTAGTACTTCAGATTACTAACTATTTCAGAATCATGTTATACACTTGGTCTTGCATTCTCAAATAATATAATTTTTTTCATGAATTCATGCTTAGTTACCTCATGTTACTCAGTCAATCCTTACCTCATATGCATAATAATATAAAATTTTAGTCCCATTATTTAGACTAAGTATAGTTCAATCTTACATTCTCAGTATTCAGCTATCAGACATTTAGTTAATCAGATAAGTTAGTATGTTTATGCATTTATGCTCTATGTGATTGTATATTCAGATCCTCAGTTTATGTTAATCTCCATCACATAGTTTCAGACTCAGTATTCATACAGTATCCATGTCTTATCATATTTCAGCTTCAGTTATACTTATATTATTAAAGCAAGTTTACAGATACTAAGTGTAGATATTCACCATCTTATCAGAGAATGTTTTTCACTCATGATTTGATATATTTTAGTTTTTAGTTTATTCCAGCCTATTGGTGAGTCTACTTACACTTAGCATGCATGTTTTATGATTATGTATGAAATCAACTTTACTTATTGCATTCGCCCCTGCATATTCAGTACATTTAAGAAGTACTGATCCACATATATGTCTATGTGCTACATTGTCTCATAATATAGATATCAGTTATAGCCTACGTATCATGATCAGACAGTTGCAAATTCCAGTCAGCAGGTGATGAGTTCTCCTACTTCGGGAACTCTTGACAGTTTTAGTTCATATACAGTTTATTTATTTTCATGTGTATTGATTATTGGTAGTTGGAGGCATATCCTAGTTATCAATAGTCAATATAGTAGAGGCTTCATAGATGTCACTTAGAGTCAGTCATATAATTTTAGTTTCATCCTTCTGATTTATCAAATTGCAAAGCTTTATAGTATTGTATCTATTTTAGATTTTCAGTATGATTATATTTTCCACATAGTAGAACAGCTACTTATTATATTATAATTTAGTTGCTTATTAGTATGCCAGTTCATGGGTTAGCTTGGGATCACTTGTGGTTCCAAGCACCATGTGACGACTAGGGGTAGCCTTGGGTCGTTATAAACTTGGTATCAGAGCACAGAGTTCAAGTGTCCTAGGGTTTCTATAAAGTTGTGTCTATTAGAGTCTTGTGGAATGATACGAAGATATCTATATTTTTGTTCGAGAGGCTACAAGGCATTTAGGAAATATTTCCCTTCTTTCAAGTCTCAGATCGTGCAGTAGAAGTATTATCAATGAAATTTATGTAGATCCTCATATTTCTCTATTCATGCTAACTCTACCTTAGTTTTGAGGTGATAGAAATAGTGAAGCTTGAGTCCTTATAATAGTGTTTCCTCAGCCAATCCTCACAGATAGTTATGAGATTGTATGTTGGCTCAGAAAGTATCCCATTAGTGCCTTTATTTCCTAAAGTTTGAAATATTTCATTCATGTTCATGAGAATTATGCATTAAGCCAAAGTCATATATGCTTTCAGATTTTCTTCTCAGAATCCCTTATACATTTTGTGATTTAGAGTTAGAAGTATGAACCCAAAAGTTTAGCAGAAGTAGAGTTGGGATAATGTTATCCAGATTGAACAAATTATATATTCATGGGTCTAGTTGTACGAAAGGTGAATCAATAGGCTTGAACAGTGTATGCCAGAATTTAAGTTTGTTGATTCAAGATTAAGTATGATATTGTGGATGAGTTTATCATTCATGTGTATTATTATACTCCAGAATCTAGAGTAAGGTGAATTACAGTTTAGTTTAGAGTTTAGTAAAGTGGTCACAAACTTAAGATGATGACTTAAAGCTAAGGGGGAAATGATAGAACAAGTAACTAAGTCAAGCCCTCACCAGTAGTAGTGCCAGTATTTGTAAAAAGAAAGCAAGGGAGGGTGATTCCCAACCTCTTCTTATCTCAGTGTAAAGTTTTTCAGCCATCACGATATCTACTCATGCCTAACATGTCAGCTCCATCATCACAGCTCATATTTATGCACTTTATAGAAAACCCATGTACGCTTTCAGTTTCTAGTACGAGGTGTTCCAGTTTACTCAGCAGTATAAATCATGTTCCATGAAATCATGAACTCCAAACCTAGGTCATGCAGCTTATGGCTCATGTACTCATGTTTTATAGTATGTTCAGATCCAGATACTCATACTACAGTCATAATGATCAGTGAAATTCAGTTTATGCCATGTCCTCATGTTCTAACTTTCAGTGACCTCTCTTTATGTCATGATTAGTTGAAATTTTATGTGTATTTTTTTGCTAGTGCATGAAAGTTTTAAGTATAGAGGTTTAGAGGGAAATGAGAAAGATGCTTTTGTGGTTGTCTTCCTACAAGTTCATGTGTTATAATGAAGATAGGCTTGAATGTCATGTTGGTGTACAAGTGGAATGTATTGTTGAGTATAATCTTTTAGTATAATTCAGTCTGTATAGCTAGCAATCCAGTCTAGCAGTCAGATAGACAAGTTCCTATAATTTTCCATCTTTCCTATTCATGAGGTAATTCATTCAAAACCATGCAAGTCATAAATTCAGCTCAGTTCATGTATCATCCATCAGTTTTAGATCCTAGATATTTAGTCATGATTTAGTCCATAAGTTTCCCATGCATCATCTCAGTCTTTCCTTAGTATTTCAACCAAGTTAGTATCATTCGGGGGATGAAGTATCCCAAGGGGGAGATGTATTGTAATACATCGAGTATTCATATCCTAAACCTTTTATTTTTCTTCATGAAATAGGATCTATCTTGAAGTAATAGTTACTCATCAGTTGACTCTCTCATTTCTTTCCCAGCCTTACAATCATTCTCATGTCATTGCAAGTATTCAAGAAATCAGTTCAGTTTATGATATTCAATTCATGTATCATGTTTCAGAATTAGTTATGCGATCATGTTCCAAGTAAGTCATGTTTATAATATGATGTCAGTTACCTTCGTGCAGTACTCTCAGTCTAACCAGTCTCATTCGAAAATGAATGTTCCTAAGGGGAAGATAATGTAATACCCTATATTTTTTGGCTAGTCTTTGAACCATCGTTCCTACGTGTATAAGGTATGATCTAAATTATTCCTATGCAAATATGAGTTTTATGATGTTTATCCTCATGTTTGATTTGCTTTTGAGGTGAAAAATATTCATAAGAATCACTTAGAATAAATTTGAGCTCAGAGTATTAAATTCATCCAAAGTTTGGTATTCGATTCTACAAGGGTGTAATCTAAACGTGTATAACTTTTTATATACGTAGAATTTTGCAGCTCAAGACCCACCAAATTGTAGATAATTGAATAGTTTTCCAACGACACTAATTTTGCCAAAATCCGATACTCGAGAAAAAAGTTATGGCATTTTCAATGTAAGGCAATAAGCCGATGCAATAGCAATGTGATGCATCGACCAGCACATTACGGAACTGTTTCATATGCTAATTCAGTTTTTAAAGGGTCTAGGGGCACTTTGGTTACTTTCCCTCATCCAAATCTGCCAATAATACTTAATTTCAGCCCCCAATAGCAATATACACTCAATTATTCATTTATTCTCTCAAAGAAAAACCCTAGCCTCCTCAAGAACACCAAGAACATCATCATTTTTTCTTCAAGAGAAACAAGAACTCAAGTTTTATAATTCAAGAATGCTTTCAAGATTGTGTTTATCCTTCAAGATTAAATCTTTAAGGTATGTGGGAGTTCATCCATGGGTCCTCTTTCACCCATGGATCTCAAAATCTCTTTTCTTTTAATTAAAAAATGAATCTTCCATTACTATGGCATTTTGTATGTTCAAGAAAGACTGAATTTCATGTTTTCAACAATCAGTAACGATTCAATTTTAGTCCCAGCATTAGTTATACATTAATAATTACTTCAGAATCTGAATGCACTATTATTTTTAGAATACCATGACCTGAGCTTATCAGTTATCAGTTATCAGTTATTATTAGATGCACCAACTAGTATTCCAGTGTCATTCAGTTGGGAGTAGAATTTATCATTGAGTGAGTGTAGGGATGGCAGTTTCCCCATCAGATAGGCAGATTCGTTAGTAGTAGTCCCTTTACTCTAAAACTACGTAGCCAGCATAAGATTTGAGGATTCACCCATCAGTTCAGGCTTCTACCTCCCACGGGTTACCCATTAGTTTAGTTTTGACACTCTTAGTCCTTCAGGACAACACAATACATCAGTATAGTGGATCCACACAGCCAGTATTAGTACCTGTGACATGGTACTAACACTCTTCCAATTGGGGTTACAGGTTGGACCCCGATTAGCTCAGATTGGGGCATGTCGATTAGATGAATACTCCCATAATTTTAATTTCTGCTTCAGTCTCAGTATAGAACTCAATTCAGTTCTACAGAATCAAGACTATCAGAAACAGTCACCAAGTTATCAGTAACTCAGTTATCAGTAATCGTAACTATCAATTAATCAGTTATCAAAACTGAGTATTTAGTTCAAGTATGAGCTCAGTTACAGTTTTAGTTACAGTCTTAATTATAGTCCCAGTTACAGTCTTAGTTACAGCCTTAGTTATCGTCTTACTTTCAGTCTCCGTTACCATCTCAATCCACTAATTAGATTAGTAACTCAGTTTAGTTTTAGGATTGCTTAACCATAGTGTATAGTCATCAGTTCTTCAGTTATCATTATTTCAGTACTTCAGATCACTAACTATTTCAGAATTATGTTATACGCTTAGTCTTGTATTCTCAAATAATATAGTTTTTTCATGAATTCATGCTCAGTTATCTCATGTTACTCAGTCAGTCCTTACCTCAAATGTATAATACTCTACAGTTTCAGTCCTGCTATTCAGACTAAGTACAGTTCAGTCTTACATGCCCAGTATTCAGCTTTCAGATATTCAATTAATCAGATAAGTTAGTATGTTTATGCATTCGTGCTCAGTGTGATTATATATTCAGATCCTCAGTTTATATCAGTCTCCATCACGTAGTTTCAGACCCAGTATTCATACAGTATCCATGTCTTATCATATTCCAGCTTCAATTATGCTTATATCATTAAATCAAGTTTACAGATACTAAGTGTAGATATTCACCATCTTATCAGAGAATGTTTATCACTCATACTTTAAGATATTTTAGTTTTCAGTTTATTCCAGCCTATTGTGAGTCTACTTACACTTAGCATGCATGTTTTACGATTACGTATGAAATCAATTTTACTTATTGCATTCACCCTTGCATATTCAGTACATTCTAGAAGTATTGATCCATATATATGTATATGTGCTACATTGTCTCATAATGTAGGTATCAGTTATAGCCTACGCATCATGATCAGATAGTTGCAAATTCCAGCCAGCAGGTGATGAGTTCTCCTACTTCGAGAACTCCAGACAGTTTTAGTTCATGTACAGTTCATTAATTTTCATGTGTATTGATTATTGGTAGTTGGAGGCATGTCCCAACTAGCAATAGTCAATATAGTAAAGGCTTCATAAATGTCAGTCATGTAATTTCAGTTTCATCCTTCTGGTTTATAAAATGGCAAAGCTTTATCAATTTTGTATCTATTTTGGATTTTCAGTATGAT
Source organism: Capsicum annuum (assembly GCF_002878395.1). Lineage (NCBI taxonomy): Eukaryota > Viridiplantae > Streptophyta > Magnoliopsida > Solanales > Solanaceae > Capsicum > Capsicum annuum. Next base: position 58,084,963 of record NC_061122.1, read on the forward strand.
TATATTTTCACACAGTAGAACAGCTATTTATTGTTATAATTCATTTGCTTAATAGTATGTCAGTTCATGGGTTAGCTTGGGATAACTTGTGGTTCCAAATGCCGTGTGATGACTAGGGGGTAGCCTCGGGTCGTTACATTATTATAAGCCATTTATTTATTAAAAATAATACTATTTAATACAACAAGTAAAATAGACATTTATGGCATGTCTCCTTCAGCTGCTTCAATTATAATTTTATTTAAATATCATCATTAACTAATTATTATAAGTAATTTAAGTATTCAAAAATAATAATATTTAATAAAAAGATAAAATAGATATAAAATGATAAATTAACTTTGATGTTTTTTATTAACTTGATGTCTTATGTGAGACCCACTTAAATTTTTTTCTCAAATATTTTTTATTGTAACTTTTTTATATCACTCTTTACTAAATATCTCCCCAAATTAATTATTATAAGTCATCTAAGTATTAAAAATTAATAATATTTAAAAAAAAAAAGTAAAATACACATAAATGATAAGTTAGCTCTTAATGTTTTAATTGAGCGGGTTGCTTGCTTCATGATTTTATTATATCACTCCTAATTAATTATTATAAATTATATATATTAAAAAATAAAATAAAAAGGGCAGCCTGCTGCACTAAAGCTACCGCTAAGCGTGGTGTCCGGGGGAAGGGCCCCACCACAAGGGTATATCGTACGCAGCCTTACCTTGAATTTCTGTCAGAGGCTGTTTCCAAGGCTTGAACCCGTGACCTCCTAGTCACATGACAGGAACTTTACCAGTTACTCCAAGGCTCCCCTTCATATATTAAAAAAATATTAAAAAATAATAATATGTAATAAAAAAATAAAATAGGCATTTATAACATGTCTGCTTTAGCTACTTCAATCATAATTTTATATAATAATTTTACTAAATATCAACACTAATTAATTATTATAAGTCATCTAAGTATTAAAAATAATAATATTTAATAAAAAGGTAAAATAGATATAAAATGATAAATTAATTCTTGATGTTTTAAGTTAACTTGATGTCTTATATGAGACTCACTTAAAGTTTTTTCACATATCACTTTTTACGAAATATCTCCCCAAATTAATTATTATAAGTTATCTAAGTATTAAACAATTAATAATATTTAATAAAAAAAGTAATATAGACATAAAATGATAAATTAGCTCTTGATGTTTTAAATTAACTTGGCGTCTTATATGAGGCTCACTTAAAAACATTCACAAATATTTTTATAGTAATTTTGCTATATCATTTTTTACTAAATATCTTCCCTAATTAATTATTATAAGTCATCTAATAATAAAAAAATTAATGATATTTAATAAAAGGGTAATATAGACATAAAATAATAAATTAACTCATGATGTTTTAAATTAACTTGACATGAGGCTCACTTAAGTTTGTTTCACAAATATTTTTGTAGTAATTTTTTTATATCACTTCTAATTAGTTGTTGTAAGTCATTTAAAGCATGTTTGCTTTGCTGTGTCAATCGTGATTTTACTATATCACATCTAATTTATTATTATGGTCATCTAAGCACTGTTCCACTTAAATTGACATTACTGATTTATTACTTTATTTATAAGGATGATAAACAGATGGCAGATCAACATGATTGTTTATGTTGTCTGCTTAGATATTTCCTTTTGTATTTCTTTATTTTGCTTTTCGTTTAAATCTGTTATATATTGGAGAATTATGTAAAAGTATTATAAATCATAATAATTAGCAACATAAAATAACTAAAAGGACGTAAAAAATATTTTCCTGACTTTCTAAATTTTATTACTACCAAATAAATTAGGATAGAAGACAAAATACTATAAATTAAAATAATTAATGATTTAAAATATTTTTAAAAAATATGTAAAAATTTTGATTAACTCTGAAAATTGTATCAATACCACACAAAATTAGAAAGGGAGTGTAGTATATATTATTTAAAAAAATTACATAAAAAGTATATAAATCACAATAGTTAATTTAAAAATGTTCTTCACGTTGGGTCCGTGCTGACACGGGTCATATCACACCTTACATATATATATATATATATATATATATAGAGAGAGAGAGAGAGAGAGTGAGAGAGACACACACATACATACATGCTATATATTATTGGTACACTTGAGACATACGAGGGTCGTGTGTGTGTGTGTGCGTGTATATATATATATATATATATATATATATATATATATATATTTATTTACGATACACACATACATACATGTTATATATCATTGGTACACTTGAGACATAGCGAGAGTCTTTCCAATCATTTGGAGGTGAAGCGTACTGGCCGGAGTGCCTTTTAAAATAGTTTGCAATAAATCATTTTTTTGAAAGAAAGGATCTAGAAGGACTATACGTGTTTCAAATAATATGGACGTTGGACGTACAAGATACTCAAAAGCTTGTAGAATTCGTATACAAACCAGGTATGATAGGTGTAGTTGTCCGAACTAAGAACATCCAAATAATAATTGTAGGCAATAGCTAAAGTACATTTAAATTTATAATGCCATATTATGTACTTTCTGTTATTGGTTTGATTTTAATTTATTAGTTGCTCTTATGAATTAAAAAGACTTATTTTAATTATATTATTTGTTCGATCTTAGTATGTCAATATTTCAAATTATTTTTATTCGATAAAAGTTAACTAAAAAATATAATATAAGCCTGATCTTTTATGTATATCATACTATATTATAAGTCAAAAGCTCCCAAATTAAAAGTTGGACAAAAAAGTGGTGTCAAAAATCAAAAATCCCAAGAAAAAGTTATTATTCACGTTTTTGTTCTTAGGTCAAATATTGAGTTTTTGATTTCATATTTTTCTTGTGTTTCTAGTGTTAGATTTTATTCTCTAACACTATACAGGTCTATAAATCAAATTTGAGCTAAATCAAAGTGAAATTGAGCCTTCTACTATTGTTAGAAGCTTGGATTGATGAAATTTGAAGTGGATTGAAAGTTTGAAGATTTTGGTGAAGAATTTGGCCTAAATGATATTTGAAATGAGTTTAGAAGGTAGAAAAGTGACTACATTCAAAATTTCAACTCATTCTGAGCTTCGAAGAAGAAGTTAGGAAAAATTGATGTTCTTGGTGTTCTTGGAGAAGCTTTCTATCTTCAAGTTAAATTTTCAGCAAATTTCTTGATTTATCCAAAAATAAGGAAGAAAAAAGTGTTAAAATTGTTTGTACAAAAGCATCTACAAAGATTCTAAGGATGTTATAAGAAAAGAGGACAAAAGGGGACTAATAGAGGGGCAAAAACGTCATTCCAAAAGGGTTGGGCGGCTGATTTGCGCCCCATATACCCTTGACCTATGTTGGAGATGTTGCATAATCCTAAACGCATGTCAAATTAGTAGGGGGGATATCCAGCTGCATCCAAGGTGTGTGGAGGATGCGTCCCACCTGCTGAAGCAGGTCCCCAACACAGGTCAACACTTCTCCAAGGCAAATCAAGCTTCCAAACACATTTAAATCTTTTTGATTCTATTTTGATCAAGGTTTGATTCCTTAGTTTTATTCTCTCGATTCTAAACTCACATTTTTATTCTAAAACTACTCTACAACTAAGTAATTCATCTACTAAGTAGATTTATTAGTTATTGAGTCTCATTTCTTTCATCATCCAATTTTTTTCAAGCTTTTATCATTTCAGTGCGTTGTGATTTCTTGAATCAATTCCTTAAGTAATTTTTATTTTGAGTCATTCAAAAAAGAATCCACTCTGGCCGCATCTAGAGATTGACACCTTATTGAGCATTGGAGTATGAACAACTTTTAACATTTATCGCTCTAATTGTGAGGATCACAAAGGTGAGATTCATATGAGTGTTGATGAGGAGATTTATTACTAATCTTTTTATTTTCAGTTTATAGGTACAAGGTGATATAAGAAAGCATGTGTTCGGTAGCCCCAGATAATTGTGACAACGACATAGGGGACTATATTGTGGTGAGATACTTATGGCTACGAAGAAGAAGGAGATTATGGAGGCTATGAATATAGCCATAATAAATAGTTGGATGAAAATGAGGGCTGCTATTTCGAAGGAGAATATGAGATAAATGATGAACCTAGTTCTTATAGTGAGTATGAAGATATTGAAAAGCCTTGTGATGGTTCTTATTAGGAAGATGGAGCATGTGAGAAGTATTACACTTCCCACTCTAAGCCTAAAGGTGATGTAAGGTATAACCTATTCATTTAAAAAATTTATGAGGATCATGGTGAGAATGTACTTGAGGATTGTGAAGTTTTGTATTCCTTGTCTTGTAGTACTTCTTATCAAGGTCGAATTTATGTGAATGATTATGCTAACTATAAAAGAGGTTGCTCCATGGGAATGAAAGAGCATGGATCTCCAAGTCCTAGAGGTACTACATCTTACTCTTCTTATCCTAGTGCCCAAACGTATGGAACGGAGAACCAAGGTAGATATGGCACGTATAGTAGGAGTCAAGATCTTCCTACTTTTCCCATCTTTATAAGAGAGTCGGGTCCCAAAGAATATCTTAATTTAGAATGGGAGTGTGAAAAGATCTTTATAAATTATGATATGACCGAAGTTGAAAGAACTATATATTCCCTTAAATATATTCAAGGTCCAACACCGTTGTGGTGCGAATCCATAAAGAAATCCAGCCAAATATGGGGTGCCTTGAAAGAACTCATGAGGGGTACCTATGTACCGATAGGGTATACTAAGTTTTTTAATGTTGATCTAAGAAGAAATGTTCATTTCAGAAAGGTAAGCATTTGTAGAGTTTCAGGATGCCTCCATTGCTAAATGATTGGTGCTATAAAAACTACATTATTAGACCCATGGTTGACCTTCTAGGGATACCTCGAGAGCCTTTACTTGTTCCATACTTCTTGTATGGGTATAGGGTTTCTAAGAGAGTGAAGATTTTCTTCACCAGATATGGGCACTATGAGGAGGTATGGCGTGATATCTTCCCCTTGGAACATGGACATTTATGCTTAGGTGTCAATTGGTTTGCATAACATAATGTTCCAAATGTATAAATTGGCCTTATATTGCAAAAAACCAATGGGAAAATCATCTCTTTCCATCCATTCTTCTCAAATGTCAAAGAGATGTGACCACTTATTCCAAGCCTAAAGAAATGGAGAGACAAAATATTGAGAGGAATAAGAGAGTGCAAGGTGGCAACCTAAGAGAGGAAAAAGAAGAGTTTGTGAGGATTAAAGTGTGGAGGTTTCCACCAAACCGAGCTAACATTGTTTTTCCTTCTTTTAACAAGGACATATGTGAAGGTACAAACATTGAAAGCGAAGGAGAACAAGAACTAAAAAGGAAGATTCTCTTTGAAGATTCGACAAGGGTAATCTTATATGCTTTCAATGCTTGTGAAGGACCGTCACACTAAGGCAAAGAAGAATATTCTCAAGAACTTCAAGATAAAATACCTAACTCTTACACTTTTACATATGTGAATGATAATTGTATGGCTAGAAGCACATTTATGAGTAGCAGCTTATCTATATGTGAGTATCATTATTCTTTCCCTCTTGTTGATTATGTACCCATTGAGAGTGTGAAAACACTAGTTGATCCTATTGATGACCTCATTTACGCTTCAAGTAAGATCAATTTCAGTCTACCTAGTGTTGAAGCCAATATGATAAATGATGGTACATTGTCTTGAGAAATTTGTATAGATCAACTTGTGTATGAAACTATTACACCACTTAAGGATGATTGGGATATGATTAATGAACCTCAAGTGAGTGATTATATTGAAAATGTTGGTCTAGTAAATAGGAGTAACACTTTGAGCATATCCTTTAGTGAATATCCTATTGTTTGTCTTGCTCATAGGGATGATTATGCGTTTGAAACTTCATCGGAACTTGATAGTTGTGTTATTGAGAGTGAACTTACAAGTTATAATCCTCCTTTATGGATTGATACTTCTCTCTTTAATTATAATATCGTATTCAAAAATGGTATAATCATTCATAATGAACCTAGTAGTGTGAATAATATTGATGGTGTAGATCATCTTGAGGGCTACAGCCTATATGACAACCCACTATGGTGTGACTAAATTCCTTATAAAGATGGAAATCTTTTCCTTGAAGATGAGAGTACTCTTAAAAGAAAGGAATATGAGGATTTGAAAAGGGATGATCGATTGGGTGATGATAACTTTGATTTTCTTGAACATTTAAGAAACCTAATTCGTGATTGTTCCTATGAAAATTCTTATGGTTGTTATCCTTTATATGATACCCCACCTCTATTTGATAATCATGAGGATGAATTTCTTTATTCTTGTGACTTGAGTAATGATTTCTTTTATGTTAGTGGTTGTATATGTCTACTTGAGGATTCTTTCCTTGAAAAAGAAACTATCAAGTATTTGGAAACCATTTATTCTTCTACCTTATGTGCGCCTATTGTTGAGAATACTCATGGTGATGATCTTGAATATAATAGTGAGTATATAGATAAGAAACATTGGTTAACATTACTTGAGTGATACCTTTATCTACTCTCCATTTGCTTTCGATGATGCTTATGCTAGTGTGGAGAGTATATATTTTAATTTGGGTGATGTTTTTGGGGGAAAAAAGTATTGTCTAGACCCGTGTGTATGGCCACTCTATTCATTTGACCGTGGTGACAAATTTGAATATGGTGATTTCCACACACCCAATTTGATGCTTGGTCTAGTTGCCAAGAAAAGTTTAGATGAGGATGTTGAAATTCTTCCCTATGATGGAAAGTCTTCATTAGGGATTTATTACCCACTTGATAGACCCCAAGTTGTGTATGAGAGGCATTTCCAAAAAAACATAAGCATTCATTAAAGAAGAGAAGTAAAGAAAAGATCCAAGAGAATTCAACATTGTGTGTTTCCAGTCTTACCAAGGTTTCACTACTTGTAGGTCAAGGAGAGAGACTCCTCTTGAACATACTTTTGATGGATTTTATTCTAGTGATCCCCTTCTTTGTTAATTATTTATAATTAGTAACCCCTTTCTTAAGGGAAATTATTTGAAAGAAAAAGGTCATATTTGGTTAAATATTTTGATTCCATTCTTGTGTGCAATATGTACTATATCTTTTGAGCCAAATGGCCTTCTTGTTGATAATATCACCTTGGATGAAGCTTTTACACATGATTCCTTTCTATACTACCTCTTTGTTTTTTATGATATCTATGCTAGTCTTGGATTTCCTTTATATAGAGGTAGGGAACTTGTTGGTTGGTCCAATAGTTTAAATGACAATGCTATATGGATCTTGTGGATTTTAAAACCAATTGAGGCACCACTCTTGATGTGGTCTCTTAAAAAGGTGATGAAACAATTGTGTCTTATGGCTCCTAAGGAGAAGGTAGCCTTACCTTTTGGATTTAGTAATGCCATTATGACCTTTGTGGATTCCTTACCTCTTGGTGATTCCTATAGCCAGCTCTTTTATGTATTTATCAATAAATTTCTAATGTTTACCACAAAGGATCCTTGGTTATATCTTAAGTATATGCAACCTTGGCATGATGCTATGATTATTTGTGCTAAACCTAACCCTCATGTCATGAGGATGTTGTATTTATTTGTCCTTTATTTAGTTTTGCAAGGTTTGGATTCGAGATCAAATTCTTTTCAAGAAATGGAGGATGATACAAGCCAAATTGCCTCCAAATCTTTGGATGAGATACATATGATGCTCGAGGTACTTGATGACTCCTTAGTGCTATTAAAATATGCCACATGAATAAATATTACTATTAAGGAGGGTCAAAATACTTTGACGAGGTCGAAGGAGTGTAAAACGGGGCTCGAAAGCCCCTTAGAAGGGTCATGCACCCGAGGCTCTTTGGATCTGCTTTTGATCTGCACTAGCATTTCAAGAGCGGGTCAAAACAATCACTAGTGGGTCTTTTCTTACATTTGAGTCACTTTTGGGCCCTAATTATGTAACATTTAGCCAAACTATAAACACTTGGTAGTTAGGCTTAATTTAGTTAGTTTGTGTGGACTAATAATCATAAATTCATGAACCTTCATTGGGAGTGTTTTGAGAGCTTGGAAAATATTGATTTTTTATTAGAAACATCGGTTGTAAGGGATATTCAATCCCCTCTGTTGTTACGTAAGAGTTAGGTTCTATTTGGTAATCTTTAAGGGAGGTTTTTGGGTTTGGTACATCCTTTGGTTGCCCTTTTGTTATTATATTTGGGTCTATCTTTCTATCTTTGATATCCTATTCCTCTATCTTTACTTTTCATATTTAGATTCAAGTTTTCGTGGCGAGAATTGTATCAATTCAGAAGAGAGATAGTTTCAAGTATCTTAGATCTATGACTTAGAGAATGAAGATATAGACTAGGATGTCATGCATCGTACTAGTACAAAGTGGTTGAAAGAGAGGCTCACTTCGAGTGTTTTGTGTGATAAAAGGTGTATCCTAAGCTTAAAGATCTTTGGTTTATAGAGCAGAGTGTTTGCCAGTCAAGAACTCCCACATCCAAAAATTGAAGTTGGTGTAGATAAGGATATTGAGATAGATTTTGTGGCCTTACTTGGAGAGATAGGATTAGAAATTATTTGAGAAGTGGTGATAGTGAATTATTTGAGAGAGGGTGAGAGTGGATTTAGTGGAAGACAAGATGTGGAAAGTGAGAGTGATATGGTTCGAGCAAGTGATGAGGAAGTGCATAGATGCCCCAGTTCGAAAGTGAGAGAGGTTGGCTATGGATGGTTTCAGATGGGGTAGAGGTAGGATGAAAAAACATTAGAGGGAGCTGATTAGACAGAACTTGGAGCAGTTATAGCTTACGTGAGACATAATCCTTAATAGGAAGGTATGGAGGATGCAGATTAGGATAGAGTGTTAACGAGTAAGAGTGTGCTCTTATTAGTAGGAAAGAGTGATTTGTTTGTAGTTGTGCCCATAGTCGTAGTGTTATGTGTGTCTTGTAGTTTCTTGTTCATGATATTTTGGCGATGTTTGAGATTTTGGATAGATAGTTTATAGTATTTCTCTGTGGATATCTTATTTCTTCTAACCCCGAGCCCCCACCTTCCCAAAAAAACTAAAAAAATCTTACTGGGGAACCTCATACCCCTCCCCCCAAGCATCCTCCACATCCCCCAACCCTCCAAAAAAAAAAGTAGTTTTTGTAAAAAAAAATAAAAAATAAATTCTTATTCCCTACCCCTCCCTGTCCCCCACCCCCACCCCAAAAAAAATAATTTCTTATCTCACCCCCTTCCCCAAAAAAAATTGAAAAAAAGATTGTTCTTACCCTCCCCCCACTCCCCAACTCTATCTTCCTATCCCCTTCCCGCATCCCGCACTCTCAAAATAATTTTTTAGTTATCAATATGTTAATATTTTATAGATTAAGCAGGTCAAATTAAGCGAGTCAAAACTCAATCAGTTTTTCCGCGCCTAATCTGCACCCCCTCCAAATGGTATCAAAGCTTATGCTATTTAAAGTTACGGAAGTAGTATATATTTGGATTTATAATTATTTGATAAAACTAAATTTAGATATTCCCCAAAATATTATTTAGATGGATAAAGTACAAAAATTACTAAAATATAAAGAATTAAAGCAAATAATATCTAAAAAAACGTAAAGAATTAAAAATAAGGATAGAAAGACTACAATATAACATAATTGTCGGAGTTAGTAAAAACTCAATAAATACACAAAAAGAAGAAATATCAAATTTAGAATCGACAATAGATAGTCTAGAATATGCATACCAACATGATCTATTAACAATTAAATAAAAAATGAACAAAGAAGAATTTATAATAGATGAAAAAAATATGAAAACTATGAAGGATTAAAAATAAAAATAATATTTTCTAATCTAGGAAGAAGGTATAAGAAAATAGGTGAACATTTATATTTAACGTTAGAAAAAGAAAAATTAAAATCAGAAGATAAATTGATAGCTATGGTAAGAATAGAAAAAAAAATGAAGAAATAGAAAGAAAAAAAGGAAATAGAAAAAATAAAACAACAAACTACAGAAGAAATACAAAAAATAGAAGAAAGTAAAAAGAGTAAGATTGTTGAATTAGAAAGAGAACTACAAATGCTAAAAGATTTGTATGAAAAAAGACAGAAAGAAAAAGAAGAAAAAGATAAAGAAAAAAAATATTAAATGAGATAAATCAATTTAAAGAAAAATTAGAAATAAACAATAAAGAAATAGAAGCCAGGGAATTCGAAATAAATACAATAGATGCTGAAGAAACAGATAATTATGATTTGGAAGATAGTGAAACATATACAGAAATATTAACAAATAAAAAAAATTTAGATATGATATATGACAAAACAATTATTAGATAATAATATAAACGTAACAGATGCACCAGAATATATAGAAAGAACACTAATAGGAATAGTGAGATTATGGTTTTCAAATATAACTAAAAATAGCAAGAAGGTATTAAGAAATAATAAACCTACAGAAGGAACATCATCAACGACTACAACTAAATTAACACCTATAGAATTATTAAAAAAATATGAAATAGCTATAAAAGAGGAATTTAGCAGCATGACAACAACAGAAGAAGAAAAAAATGAAGAGAAAGACACAAGTAGGAATTTAATGTAAAAATTAGCAATATGCAATATGTGTTACATAGATGAGTATACTTGTGCATTTAAAGAATATTATTAAAAAGGAACATATAATACAGAAGAAAGTAAAGAAATAAGAAAATTATATTTTAATAAATTACCTGAACCATTTAGTTCAAAAATAATAAAAAATTGGGATGAAGCAAAAATAGTAGATACTCTAGGAGCAAGAATAAAATTTTTACAACAATGGTATAGAAATCTATGTGAAAAATATAGAGAAGAAATAAAAATGGAAAAAACATTAATAAGAAATTTAGCATGTTGCAAAGATAAAATAGCACCTCAATTTGGATGCGAAGAAAGATATTATAAGAAAAGAAAAAGGCATAAGAAATATAAGTAATACAAAAAATCAAAATATAAACATAAGAAACCAAGAAAAAGATATTATGTAAAAAATTATAAACATAAAAGACCATATAAGAAAAAGAAATCTATAAAAGAATGTACTTGTTATAATTGCGGAAAATTAGGACATTTAGCTAGAGATTGTAAATTACCTGAAAACCCAAAAAATAAACAAACGTCAGAAATAAAAATAGAAAATACAGAATATATGCAGATAGATTATATAGATTACGAATTAGAAAGTGAAGACAGTATATATGAAATTTCAGAGAATGAAACAGATAATGAAATAGATAGTGAATTAGATGAATTAAATGACTGAAGAAGATATAAAAACAATAACAAAGGAAGAATATTTAAGTGAAGAAGGAACAGATCAAAAAATAATATTTGATAGTCACATATTTGATGAAATAAAAGGAAAAGAATTAGATCTAAGTGTAGAAAAAATATTTAAAATACCAACAATAAAAAATACATTTAGTAAAAGAAAAGAAGAATACTATGTAGTAAGCCAAAAAGAACATGTAATAGAATGTAGATATGCAAAAGATAAAGCTAGTATACCACTAGTAACAAAAAGGTTAATTAATAAAGTAATAAACGATATAAAAATTAGAGACCCAATAAAATACGTACACCTAGGAGGTACAGAGATATTAATAAAAGCATGTTTCAGAAAAGGAATAGATACACCAATAGAATTATACCTAGCAGATGATAGAATTATAAAACCTATAGAAAAAAATATAATAACTGCCATAAAAGGAAATTTAATATACCAAAAATATAAATTTATAATAAGTGCAAATTATTCAGTAGCAATAACAGATAAAAATATAGATAAATCATTAGTATTATATTGGAAAATATCAGGAATAAAACTAACCCCAGGAAGTAAAATATTTACAGCAAGATGTAAAAATCTATATGTATTAACAACAAAACATAAAATAACAGGAAAAAATAAAATTAACAAAATATAAATAGAAAGTCCTTTTGAACAATTTGTAAAAACAATTGATAATAATGATTATAGTTATAGAAAATTATATAGCAAAATGTCTAATAAAAAATGAGGAAATAAAATCCGACAATAATATATGCCCAGATCTACCAAGAAGCTTAATAAACACTAAAAATATAGTAGAAAAAGAAATAACAATAGGAGTTAGAAATGCAAAAAGCAGACATAATATTAGGAATAAAATGGCTAGAACAAGTAAAACCATATAATATAGAGCATACACAATTAACTATAACATATAATAGAGAGAAATTATTCTTAAGAAGAACTTTAACGTGATATAAAAATATATGTATTAATGAAGATAGTAGTAGAAGGGTATTACAGTAGATATTATATGCCAATGATAGATACAGGAGCAGAAGCTAATTTATTAGATATAATTGTTTACCAAAAAGTAAATGGGATAAATTAAAGACACCAATAATAGTTAAAGGATTTAATAATGAAGGAAGCTTAATTACCTATAAAGCTAAGAATGTAAAAACACAAGTATGGGATAAAATATTAACAATAGAAGAAATCTATAATTATGAGCTAACATCAAAAGATATACTTTTAGGAATGCCGTTTTTAGATAAATTATATCCATATATAATAACTAGAACGGATTGGTGGTTTACAACACTATGTAAACAGAAAGTAAGAGCAAAAAGAGTTACTAATAAAATAAGAAAGAAAACTGATTGGATAGAAGGAAGTGAAAAAATTACACAAAAATTAGAAAATATAAAAAAATACTGAAGATACAGTAGAATTGGTCGTATTTTCAATAAATAAAAAGGAAATAACTATATTTTCAATAAGTAAGATAGAAATAATTAAGAAAAAATTAGAACAATTATATAGTGAAGATCCATTAAAAGGATGGGAAAAACATAAAACCGCTATAAAAATTGAATTAATAGATAAAAATAACATAATAACTCAGAAACAACGAGCATATAATTTTGACGATTTAAAAGAATTTAAAATGCACATAGAAGAATTATTAGAAAAACAATACATACAAAAAAGTAATAGTAAACATAATAGCCCAGCATTTATAGTAAATAAACATAGTGAAGAAAAAAGAGGAAAAAGTAGAATGGTTATTGATTATAGAAATTTAAATGCAAAAACCATGACATATAATTTATCCAATACCAAATAAGATATTAAAAATAAGACAAATACAAGGATATAATTACTTTAGTAAATTTGATTGTAAATCAGGATTTTATCATTTAAAGTTAGAAGAATAATCTAAGGAATTTACCGCATTTACGGTACCACAAGGATTTTATGAATGGAATGTACTACCATTTGGATATAAAAATGCACCAGGTAGATATCACATTTTATGGATAGTTATTTTGAACAATTGCCTAATTGTATAGTATATATAGATGATATACTATTATATACAAAGACCAAAGAAGAACATTTAGAATTATTAGAACAATTTACGGATATAATAGAAAAATCGGGAATAAGTTTAAGTGAAAAGAAAGCTGAAATTATGAAAAATCAGATAGAATTTTTAGGAATACAAATAGATAAAAGTGGAGTAAAAATGCAACAACATATAGTACAAAAAATAATAAATTCAAAAGAAGAATTAGATACAAAAAAAAAAATTACAATCATTTTTAGGTTTAGTAAACCAAGTAAGAGAATATATACCAAAATTAGCAGAAAATCTAAAGCCCTTACAGAAAAAATTAAAAAAGGATGTAGAATATAATTATAACGAAGAAGATAAAAAACAAGTTCAGAAAATAAAAATACTTTGTAAAGAATTACCAAAATTACAATTTTCAGATGAAAATAGAAAATTTATATATATAGTAGAAGCAAATGCTAGTGAATATAGTTATGGAGGAGTACTTAAATATAGATATGAAGACGAAAAATTATAACACCATTGTAGATACTACTCAGGTACGTTTAATGAAACAGAAATAAAATGAGAAATAAATAGAAAAGAATTATGCTTATTATATAAATGTTTATTAACATTTGAGTCATATATTGTATATAACAAGTTTATTGTACGAACAGATAATACATAGGTACGTTGGTGGCTAACAAAGAAAATACAAAATTCAATTACAACAAAAGAGATTCGGAGACTAGCCTTGAATATATTAAATTTCACATTTATAATTGAAGTAATTAGTACTAACAAAAATGTTATTGCAGATTATATATCAAGACAAAGCTACACAAACTGATATAATAGAAGAGGATACTCTAGAAAAGATATTCAACACCCTAACTATGCTTTCAATGAAAGTGGACAGTATGGGTAATGAAATAGAAAAGCTAAAGACTAATGAAGTTAAACTGAAGTCAATAGCTATAAATCAGCTAACTCAGCAGTGTGCAGAGCTATGTCGATCGGAAGACATTAAAATTCCAGACCTAGAAGGAGACGTTGTGACACTCCGTAAAACCCATAACGTTTATCAATCTACAATTGAAGGTACAAGCAAAGGAGTTATTGGACAAAGATACCAGAATATGAACTTAAATAAGACATTTGAAAAACCATTTACACCAAAAATATAAAAAGACCTCTTGAATATACCCCCACAAATTATCATATATCGAGATAGTTTGAACCAAGATAAAAAAGTTTATAACTATACAACCCAAAAATACATAGAAAATATCTACCGAGTACAAGTTTTTCTAAACCTTAACCCCAGAGCTACAGATATCAAAGAACCCAACACAAACTATATAACCCAAAGATTACAAGGTCACAACAAGCTAATTGCACTACCCAAAACTAACCCAAGCCTAATAAAAACTTGTTTCGACTATGGATTATTAAATACCATATATACCCAAGATGGAGAAGAACTATCGGCTATGGAAGAATTACAAAAAATATTCAACACCTATAAAAGAGTAACCAAAGAAAATCTATTTTATATAAAGTATCATACTGCACCAGCAGAGATATTATATGACGAGATAAAACCAGTTATACAAGTTGTAAAAATAGGATTAACCAGAGATATGATTATACCAGAAGATATTGTGCAGCAGCCAGAGATACCCAGAATCGAGATACCTGATTTTTATGCAAACAAATAACTTATTAGACTAGCTACAATTATTCAAGAACTAGCAAACAATTATGCCAATGGAAACCGAATATGGAGCTATTATTCAAGAGATCATCAGGTGATTTATTCAAATTCAAAAGAACTATGAAAAGCAGATATGGAAGATGTTAGACAATGGATAATGACATTACTAAACCCAGAAAAACAATCTATTGCAAGAGCAATTAAGAAAGGATTTATTTCAAATGGATTATTGACAAGATATTGCAAGATAATTGGACACAAATATCCAGATCATCAACGTTCAAGATGTAATGGAGAAGATAATATTATCCCAGAAGTTCGGCTAGAATAAAATAAAAAAATCAAGAAGATAAGCATGCCAGCTGGAAAGAAGATAAAAAAGCAGCAGATACGACAAGAAGAAAATATCAGCGGAAACAATAATGGAGATAAAAGACAAGCTATTAAATTGCGAAAGCGACATGTAACAAACTTTCACAATTTTCTTTACGTAAATTATTAGAATTGTATAGGTTTTTGACTATTATTAGTCTAGGCTTTAATTAGTTTTTGTCCTTTTAGAAGACATTTGTAAAGTATAATAAATGAGGTTAAGTAGATGTAGATAATTTTTGAAGACTTTTTGTAAAGTTTTAGAAATGTGTAAAATAAGGAAGGAAAATTTTTGTAAAGTTTCAGATATAAATAAAAGGCATCAAAGGTAGAAAGAAAGATAAGCCTTCATGCGTTGAAGCAAAAAACTCTCTCTCGTCTAAAACAAATATTTTGCTTATTTATTAAAAAACAGGTATATTTTAATGGAAAAATCTATGGAGGAACAAATCTTAGAATTATCAAAACTACCAGAACATGTATATTCATTTACTATTATGAATAGATAAATTCATAAATTCCTAACAATCATGAGATGATAAAATAAGTTCATGTTAGTTGCTTTATAATTGAATTATTCGAAAAATAGCATGTTAAGAAGTTTATTAGCAAAGTGAAAAAGGAGAAAAATTCCTAAGAACTATGTCATCCTAAAGGTGAAACCGATGAGGCAAGAAAGCCGTGATAGGGGAGTAACCAAAGTAGAGGCACTATTTAAGGGAAAAGTATCTAGATTACCATGCGAATAGTGACCGAAGAATATGTTATTTAAGAATAATCTAGTATATAGCAATCTAAAGTGATCATATTTTGTTATATGCATGATTGAAGAGAATATTTTGAAAATAGCAATTTTATGAAAAACGGATAATTATTTATCTGACGAAATGGTAGATAAATTTAAAATACTCGTTTTATATGTACTTAAGGATATAGAAATAGTGGATATAAGAAAAATCATATTGGAAAAAATATTTGATAGATATTTTATGACTAGAATTAATTATATACCACACCTACCGAACTACTCTTATAAATACTTACATGTCAAACCCACACACTAACTATGATAAATTATGTATATTTAGAATTTTGGAAAAAAGATATGAGAAACATACAATTAGTAGAAAAATAAATAAAAATAAATTTAGACAAATACATGGAAACTAAAGATGTAAAATATATAGAATTCCTTACTGAAAATATGCAAGAACTACTTAGACTAAAACAAACAACTGAAAAATATTATGAAAAAGCATTTAATCAAGCCTAAATGACAGAAGTTATTAAAATACTTGTTTTATATATACTTAGAGATATAGAAATTATGGACATAAAGAAAATAATATGGGAAAAATTACAAGAATATGAAGAGGAAGAATTATTAAACAGTATAGAAAACTTATACATATATTATGAACAACAATATTATTTAGATTCAGATGGATATTATACAGACTAAAAATGTCAGGATATATTAAGAAAATTAGAGCAAACCAAGAAGACCTACATAAAGAAATTAATTATAGAAAACAAATTAGAGAAATAATGGAAAATCTAATAGAAAAATTAAAATGGATAGACGAAACCTTAAAAAATCTAGAAAAGAGCAAAGATAAAAGTTTAGATAGTTTAAAAAGTTCATTAAAAAGAAAACAAGAAGAAATAGTTAGTAACATAAATAACCTCAAACAAGATATTAAATATAGTACAAATTGAATAGATTATTATACATTTACTTTAGAATAAAATGATAAACTATGAATATCTAAAATATTGGAAACAAGAAATAGAAGAAATAAGATTAACAGAAAACCTTATAAAAACAAATTTAATTGAATACTTTAAAACAAAAGATATAGAATATTTAGAATATCTTAAAAATAATATAGAAGAT
This sequence comes from Capsicum annuum, assembly GCF_002878395.1. NCBI lineage: Eukaryota > Viridiplantae > Streptophyta > Magnoliopsida > Solanales > Solanaceae > Capsicum > Capsicum annuum. Next base: position 58,102,398 of record NC_061122.1, read on the forward strand.
TTACAAAAATTAAGAGAAAAAACTAAAGAATATTATAGCAAAGCATTTAATCAACTACCATTTAATCACCCCCAAAATATGAATATCAGTAAAATTGAATATATTAATAAAATATATAAAAATAAAAAATACAAGAACGAAGAAAAACAGTTAATGAATATTACTACAAAGAATTTAACAATTACATAAATTAATGGATACATCTTACGAAAAGAATAAATCATTAAAAGAAATCAAAACCCAACTATGTAGTTTATACCTAAAATACAAAAGGTTACATAATACTAACGAGGATCCTAAAACACTAGATAATTTAATTACGATAATATCTAAACTAGAATATGAATTAATAAAACATCTTAAGTCAAGAAGATAAAAATGAAAATTATTTCAATCAATAATATTCACAAAGTACATTACATAAAAATAAATGCATACGTATTTATTATCTAGTAAACTTATCGCGCCTAATCCACACCCCCTCCAAATGGTAGCCCAACTAATTTCAACGCAAAGTAAATTTAGGCAAGTCATAACCCAATTCAATTTCTAATTCAATCCATTTTAATATCTCAATTTCAACTCAATCTGCCAATTTGACACCCCAGGCTCAACTTACGAGGTTCATAGCAATTAACCTATTCTACTTATGCAACTATGTCCAAAACTTACTTACGAGGTTCATAGCAATTAACCTATTCTACTTATGCAACTATGTCCAAAACTTATAATTATTTTAATTTTAATAAATTTTCATCTATAAATTTAAGTTATGCATTAAAAAATATTGAATTGATCAAATGCATCTGATGATGGAATATTTGCATCCGCCTATATAAATTCTTTTAACGCAGTACAGCATAATTCATTTTCTAGAATAGAAATTAATATGACCATATAAATTAAGATATAATGAGTATTAACACTATAAGATATAATGGGTATCAACACTATAGTACCATATAAAATAATTTCAAATGTCATGAATGAATTAAAACAAATGAAAGGTGGGTCTGTCTGCCCAACATTTAATGTCATTCATAGTCATTTTTCTTCTCCAAAATTATAAGTGGACATTGAGCTACAGATTTCAAATATTTTATTTGTTTTTAAATTGATGGAGTTGGGGTTAAATATAATATTGTATTTGATTATACATTTTGTGCAGAATACTTAATATTATGTTCAAGCTTGAATGTACGTAAATGCAATTTCAAAAGAGAAAAGTGTATTTAATAATATGTTATAAGTTGTTTTTCAAATTTGAAATGCAACTTCAAATTGAATTTGAAATTTTTATGATTAAACATTAATTTTTAAGCAAAGTAAAAAATTATTCTAAAAAAAAGTGAATAGTTTTTATGACCAAACAATAAATCACTTGTGATACATTTGGTTGAATTGAAGTATTTGGTGTAATGACCCAATATAGTGGGTTCTATATTGACACGGTCCAAAAATTCAGGTCATGATGAAATCTATTATAACTTACCAATAAATAAGCCAAAATCATAGCCCGAAATGACTAGTAATGAGCTAACTAGTGAACTAGAAAAGAACAAGGATAAAACAATAATTAAAAAACTAACACGAAAAAATATACAAGCCATGCATAGAAAACGAGGGGAAAGGATAAAATATACAAAACGAGTCACTCAAGACCTAGTAAAGCTAGTACAAGAGCCGGTATACACCAGGAGTACTAGACAAGGCCAAAATATAAAAAATAGTCTTCGAAAGATAAAAAATAAGACTAATGCCAACATGGAAGGAGATGACTCACATCCGGAGGCTAAAAGTTCACCCTAACCTCTGATCAACATTTCCGCTCTAGAGCATCGTCAATGCCGATATCCTGTATTAAGATTTGTATTAAAAAAATACAAAAGTGTAGTATGTACCAAAACACGCGATACTCAGTAGGCATCATAGACCGTGTGAGCTGAAAATAAAGCAAAAGCATAATAAAATGTGAATGTGTACTAAAGGTAATAGGATAGGGATCAGAAAGAGAAGAAGAGGCTAAAGCTACAAACATAAGAATTATAAGTAAGTAACTCAAAAAATATAAATAAACGTCTCACTATAACCTAACTGAACCCCATAAGGCTAGAAGGTACACTCAATGAAAAACAAAGTCAATCGAGCCATCAGAAACATGGTGGATACAAACCACAGGTAGTACTATATAAGCCAAGTACGAGAATAAAGTGTATGAAAATAAACCATGATTTGCAATGAATGTATTGCATACTCCTCCTCCAATCATATCTTATATCATACTAGACTCGAATCAAATTCCCAACCAGAATCTAATAACAATGCATGCCGGACTTGAACCCAGATAAAACATATGATAAGCAATAAAATTGGGTGCCAGACTTGAACCAAACATAAATATGCAATAAGGGGTAAAATCAAGTGCATAGACTTTAACATGGACTAAATAGTCCATTTTTATTTTTTAGAAATCTAGGTCCTTAAATATATTTAAAAATCCTAATTTATTAAGGTGAAACCAGTGTTCTATGGCCAAATGCTAAAATGCTAGGGATAAAAAATTGACAAACATAACATAGCGAGCAAACCAATCAAATATTGATAACCAACCTATTTAAGTATTTTATAGTTATTTACAACAGTAAAGAAACATTATCCTAGAGTACCTTACCTTAAAAAGGATGATAATGCTAACTACGAATCCTAAGAACCTCACCTAAGGCAAGAAACTACCCAAACATAGACTAAGACATCTAAATCTAAACCCATGGGCCTTAGTTATGCTAAGTCAAGTCCAGAGGAGAAGTAACTACCAGAACTAAGGAATCTAAGGAAGGAATCTATCATAAATCCCCTTAACCGGCTAAAGTAATCATAAACTACCTAAAAGGCTATTTGAACCACGATATCTCACTAATAATAAGCATTTTACCACTCCAATACAATAAATGATAAAGGTCTAGAGTTAGGTAAGTCTAATCTACTTGAAATTCGACGAACGCTCTCGCAATCCACTAAATTAGAGTTTTTTGTTTTGACAGATCTCTGACCGTTATCATGCTATCCAACTGGTAATTTAAGAATTAAGACAAGAACAACAATACTAATATTACAAATTTAAGCTCCAAGTTAAAAATTTAGCTAAAAATTAACTCATGAGAGCCGCCGACAAAATTAAAAATTTAGTTTGTGACTAAGTCCCTCTCAGCTCAAGAATTGTATTCTCCAAAATTGAGCACAATACCACCTTGAAAAAGCCCTAAAATAGTGTTAAGACAAAGGAAAAACAAAGAATAAACTAGAGAATCTAATCGTAATTAGGATCGAGAACTTATGAAAAATGACCAAAAAATGATCACCTTGATGACCTCAAACTAATTCCCTCTTCAATTTATAATTCCCTAACAATTCCTAAGCTCTCAAGCTCAGCTATGGTTTGGGACTAGAAAATAAATGAAAAACAAAGGGGAAAACTATATATATTCCCAATGGCCCCTTCTTAGTGAACAAGGAAACCTTGTCACAAACACAAGACTAAACCAGATTAACCTTTCTCGAATGTGAGGGGTCTTTCACGAATGTAAGCAAGAAAACTAGACCAGGTGAGGCTGATACTTCTACGAGAATGTGATGAATAACTCACGAATGCAAAGGTCAAGAATCATTGACCCTTGTGAACATGGCCAATAACTCACGAATGAAAAGACCATTTTAGTCTGCACCAGGTGTTATTGCACCAATAATTTCCTAAATCTAAAAAGAACTTCAATCAAAAGGTCAAAACTCATTTAAAACACCTTGCATGGAAATAAACTATGATACCTACCAGAAGCGGTACTTCTTACTCAAGGAAACTATAAAAATTTCCAACAGAGGTTGTTTTAAAAAATATAGCCCCACACACATAATTTTATTTTTATCATTTTCTAGCTAATAGCCCAAAATAAGTCCAAAAGTCTTTGAACTTGAATCAAAAGTGCCCATAGCCTAAAATCCATATTGTGGAACTAATAGAACTATCGAAATATTCATCCGAGGTCTTTTGGTTAAAGTCTAGGCCAAAACCTATTGCTCAACTTCAAAAGCTTCAACATAGGAAAATTATGATAAAAACAAACGAACTACTCAAAAATCAAATAATTAGTCCTAGTAAGTCATAAATGACTTGGGGCGGCTATAAGAAAGCTCTAAATACAGAAAATACTTGGAAAAGGTGGAAATGACCTAGACAGACATTACAACATCCACTACTAGAAGGACTTTCGCCCACAAAAGTCAAGAGTCAAGAAGTACTGGAAGGCTCAAATAGGTATAGATATTGAGTCCACATGTCATGATCGATCTCCTAAGTAGCCTCCTTGACTAGACTATGTCTCCACTAAACTTTTACTTTCGAAATCTTTTTGAATGCAACCATCTAACATCTCTAGCTAGAATAGAAATTGGCCCATCCACGAAAGTCAACCTATCATCCAACCAAATCGAGTCTTACTAGAGCACATCAGACTCATCTGGTATGTAACATTGTAGCATCGACACACGAAAAATAGGATGAATGGCAGAGAATATTTGAGATAAGACAAAGTTAAGCTAGAGAATATTAGAGGCAAGACTAACACATAAGCTATATCCCTAATCTTCCATATGATATCCAATGGCCTAATATACTTTTCGTTGAGCTTTCCTCTCCTCCTAAACCTCATCATATCCTCCTTGGGTGACACTCAATGAAAAAAACAATCACCAACTCCAAACTCTAGAACTCAAAGCCCACAATGGTATAGCTCTTTTGCTTGCTTTGAGTAACCCATAAACTGTCGTAGATCATCCAAACCCTATCAAATGAATCACAAAGTAAGTTTGTACCCTAAGGCCTAGTAAAACATTCTATCAAAGATTAGCACCGCTTACTATGTAATGCTTCAAATAGAGTCATCTGGAAACTCGAATGGTAGTTGGTATTATATGAGAACTCTATCAAATGAAAAAAATGATCCCACTGATCTCTAAAGTTAATAACACTAGCTAACAATATTTCTCTAAGACCTGAGTAGTCTGCTTAAATTGGCCATCAATTTGACGGTGAAATGATGAACTAAGATTAACCTAGGTACCCAACTCCTCCTAAAACATCCTCCAAAAGTTGGAGGTAAATTAAGAACGGCTATCAGATATGATTGATATTGATAGATTATGCAAAAGGTCTATCTCACAAACATAAATCTAAAGTTAACCTCTTTCTATTATAGGATATTAAAATTAGTAGAAAATGAGATGATTTGGTCAACTAATCAATAATTACCAAAATACTATCAAAACCTCTAAAAGTGTGCAACAAATTCATAGTAAAATCCACAGTAATTTGCCCTCCCTTCTACTTAGTAATAGGTAGCCTCTGAACTAAACCACTAAGTCTTAAATGTTTGGCCTACAGCTCTGTCAACACAAACATTAAGATATGAAGTCTGAGATATACATCTTATCCTGCACTACTATTAATGTTGATCAATATATCTTGGTTGTGTCAGGATGAATGGAATATCTAGATTTATAGGGCTCTAGAAATATCAACCGAATCACATCACCAACCTATGGATGTAAATACAACCCTCAAATCTCAAGACACCCTTAAAATCTAAAATCGCCTTTTAGGCCTCCCCTCAGCACCTGATCTCAAATGCCACGTGACCGACTAGCCTCAAATTTGCTTTATTAATATAGACATGGCCTCAATATTTGTAAGAATCCTCTTATGTTCAAAAATATCAAGTTTAACCAATATGTTAGCTAAGGAATAGATGTCCAAGGCCAATAGTCGCTCCAAGACTAAAATAAAGGCCAAACTCCCTTTACTAAACCTCTTTTGGCTTAATACATTTTCCACTATATTTGCCTTGATTGGATAGTATAGAAATATCAAAGTCCTTCAGCAACTCTAACTGTCTGTGTTGCCTTAACTTTAGCTCCCTCTGGCTAAGAATATATTAAAAGCTACAATGATTGATGAATATCTAGCAGTGAACACCATATAAGAAATGCCTCCAATCTTAAGCATGAAAACTGTTTCCCCTAATTCTAAGTCATAGGGAGGATAGTTACATACATGGACCTTCATATATGTAGAAACATATGTAATAACTCAGCTGTACTACATCAGAACATAAACCAAACCAACACCCAAAGTGTTACAATACATTGTAAACCCCTCACCCTCTAGTAGAAGAGTAAAAATAGGAGCTAATTAAGTAGGGACCTGAGTTTCAGAAAGCTTGCCTCACACTAGTCAGACCACTTAAATGGAACATCCTTTCTCATCAATCTAGTCAGCGAAGCTACTATAGAAGAGCCTCCGATAAACTATCGGTAGTAACCTATTAACCCAATAAAACTTTGAACATCGATAGGAGAAGTAGTCCTTACCCAATCATGAAAATTCTCAATATTCATTAGGTTTACCATAATCCTATCTTTCAACATCACATGCCCCAAGAATGTTACAAACTCAACCAAAACTAAAACTATAGGAAATTGGCATACAATCGTTGATCTATTGAAGTGTAGAGTATAATCCTCAATGTTGTTCATCCTCTTCCCTACTCCTCGAGTAAACAAGGATGTCGTCAATAAAAACAATCATGAAAGAGTCCAAATAGGGCATGGACACACAGTCATTAAATCAATGAACGTTTTTGGGGTATTGGCCAACCCAAAAGACATCACCAAAAACTTATAATGGCCATAGAGAGTCCTGAAGATTGTCTTAGGGATGTCCTCCACCTGAATCCTCAATTAGGGGTAGCCAAATCTCAAGTCAATCTTAGAAAACATGGGTATAACTATTATCTAGTTAATATATCATCGATATATGACATAGGATACTTATTATTCATTGTCAGCTTATTTAACTACCTATAACCAATATATCCCTAGAATAGTCTTTCTTCTACATAAATAAGACAGGGGCACCGTACGAAGAAACATTTATCTAATTAAACCCTTACCTAGAGATTCTAAAGTTCAAAACTAACATTGCTTAACTCATCAAAAGCTATATGGTAAGATAAAATATAAATAAGCCTAGAGCCCAGCTCGATACCAATGGAAAATTTAATATCTCACTCAGGTAGGTGTCCTGGTAAGTGGTAGGAAAGAATCAATAAACTTACAAACCATAGAAACCAAATTAAGTCAAAGAAAGTCGGAACTAGTATCACAAACATAAGAAAGATATTCCAAATATTCCCTAAACACTAACTTCCTAACCAAAATTTAAGCAACAATCCTTTTTGATGCATGACTAATCCATGAACATAATTATCAAAATCTACTATGTCAAGCACAATAAGGTCAACCCAAGTACCATACTCTTTAATAGTCACCAAATATAATCTATAAACCCTATCCACTATTAAAGAATCACCTATAGAAGTAGCTACACGTGTTGGCACAAATAAAGGCTTATTGGATAACCCTAAAAGAATAGCATAATATGTAGACACTTATGACTATGTAAAGCCCAAATCAAAGAATACAAAAGTTTGTTGAAGACAAACTAAAATCGTATCTATGGTTAGAAATTTTGATGTCTCCGTCTTGGGCCTACTAGGAAAGGCATGTAACTATTTATAGCACTGTCGATCTGAAAACCTGACCGATTACCTGCCTTACCCAGTTGTCCTCATATTCGAGGGTTATGAGAACCTCCCCCATCATTCTGGAACCACCTCTGACCGATGGTGTCACTATTCTAATGGTTTGAGTTTTCTATGTTGAAGTCCCAATAATTCCATATATGGACTCTATCTTGTAAAGTAACTAGCAACCCTACAATACAAACATGCCCTGAATGCCTTTCCCTGATGAAAGGATCCTACTGATCCAGAATGGTCACCACAGACTGAAGCCCTCATTTGATAACCTCACAATGGTTGATAAATACACTAAGCACTAAAATTTTTACAATCAGGCTGACCTCATCTAAAATCCAAGTATCGCATGAATAAGTTTACTAGACTGGCCATACTATTGATATTATTGTTGTTGTTGTTGCCTGCCCTAGAAAAACATACCTCAAAATTGTGACCCCCTATGGCTATAACTATAACTACCGTAATGATGGGGCCAATTATCACTAACTTTATGGGACTCATGATCCATATCTTTGATAGTGTGAGTAGGATCAACAATGTTAATAAACGATCTACCTAAAGATACCATGCTTTGAGTAGCTATATGGACTGAAGTCTCAACCCTCTGATGAGGCATCGTACTCTCTTGTGCTAATTAGATAGAATTATGGTAGTGTTTTCTAACTCATGAATATCATAGAATCCTACTCTTAACTCGCACTCCCTTGTACTCTAACACTATCATAGAATCCTACTATTAACTCAAAAGTCATGGTTAGTTGGATTTCCATTGGTTGTGCAACTAATGGTACTGGTGGAACCTCTCCTCGAGAAGCCGCAATGCAGGCTATGACGTTGTACCAGACCACCATATATTTCTTATTAATAAGTTATTTGGATCACATCGATAAGCTAGCCTTTAGTCATACTCAGTAAATAGATTAGGGCATATCGAAAGAAAGGCATGGCTATAAATTTGGGTAGAGCATGGGCTGGTGTTTTGCCTACTGGATTGTAGTGGAAGATTCTTTTATGCAATCTCTAGCTCTGGATCAATAGCAGACTCTGGTGAAGGCTCTGTCTAGCCCGACCTCAACTTTGGGGCGACCTCCACCTCTACCTTAAACTGGAGACTTGCTGCTGTCTCAAGGGCCTCGCTGTGACTATCGTGAGCCTCCCTTGTTCCAAGAAGATCTCATTTCACTCTCTGTGAGACAAAGATCTCAAACATTATAATAAAAGATCACTCCAACTAACCAATCAAGTAAAAGGAGCTCGCTAACGTACCTCTAGAAATAAAACATTAGGTAGAACTCTTCTTTTGTGTCAAGGTAATAGATACGAATAGTCATCAACTTTCGAGAAAGAGTAGAAGAATGGGACCCTCCTAGTCATCAGTAAAAGAGTGATAAATGAGAATCTACAAAATAATATAGACACAATGCACGATAATGAATTAAAAAGGTGAGATTTTTTTGCAAATGTCCAGGAGCCTCCCCAAAGATCATATACGAACATCATCAAATTAATTCAGAGAAATCTATTAGATATTTGCTTTTGTACCAATGATACTGGTGAACCTAGGATCTGATACTAAGTTTGTCACGACCCCAAAACAAGGGTCATGATTGCACTTGTCGTGGAAAATCTTGATATATAAGCCTCTCACCCAAATTGATACACATAAGGAAAAGACAAAAACTCCCCCAAGGTAAGGCGTCTAGAACGAAGCCGAACAATATATATATAATAAAAGTGGAAAGAATAAAATCAACACATGTATCCATATCTTCCAAAACGTGGTGTGAAAGGTGTAAGAACTACTAATACTATCCAAGAGTCAAATACATCAGAAAAATAACCACAAGAAAATAATATGTCTTCAGATACTAATAAAGACATAAGTAATATAGAAAGATGGAGGTTAACTCTGGACATATAAATATCCAACTGCTACCTTGAGTAATCTTAAGGTGCTCGAAATCAACTAGTCGGAGACTCACCCGAACCTGAAGCTGCATCGAAAGGGTGAAGTAGAAGTGAGTATGGTTTACTTGTACTAAGTAGATATCATAGGCCAACCAAGTAAAGTAGAATGTAAATCATACAAAATACATACTAAGGGCATATCACCTACAATTAGAAAATGTCTCATAACAATAGCCCACACACCTTACACTACTTATTCTAATATATCACATATATTGCAACATCACACCAAGATAGAACACAAGTATGTATTATATCACATATAAGTCGAACAAGGGATAATATGTATATACAAAATCATCTAATAAAAATAAAAGAAGATAAAACAAATACATAAATGACAAGCCAATATGGCAATACAACATAACATAACACAACAAAGTAAGTGCTATGTATATGATGATGATGAAGATACACGAGGTCGTCGCACAACCCCCGAGATCATTGCACAATCCCTATATACACCTACGGAGCTAAATCTTCCCAATGTAGGACCCATGGGGAGTTCATCAACCCATATACAATCTCTATATCTCATATCTCCTTTTTGGAACATCCCTCAAAAAAGGTTTTATAAGGTATTACAATATCTCCTCCCTGGCATTTCACTCGATGAGGGTTTTATAAAAGGTGTTGCTAGTGTTTCTCATATGTTTCTATGGTGGTACCAATATTTTATGAATGAGTATGATATGAAGATGTAATGCTCACAACCAATCATAATGAGTATTTTCACAACCAACTACAATTATATATTTCTACAATTATATATTTCTACAACCATTAATTTCATTTCATCCATGAATTTCCACATGTCTCATATAACAACAAGTATTAATATATCACAATACACCAGTGGTACCACATTATCTATTTCAACAACATAATACAATTATTCATATATATTCAACGCTATCAACATCACATAGGACCCTACGTGGTCACACATATCACATAATATCTCAATTTCAACAATTACATTACATATAGACCCTACACGAGCACAACACATAGAGATTTATTTTTCTTGTTTAATTCTCATGCTTAACATGGATTTTGTACCATCATTTACTACCTAGCCCAGTCTAAAAGAGTCAAGCTATAACCTACCTCAAAAGCTGAAATTGATTCGCTACACTTCGAACCCATAACCTTACTTTCGACGAATGATCCCAAACTCCTTTAAGGACATCAAATATGAAATCTATGCATAAAAAAAACTAACAACGTTCATATTGACTATTTTTGGTTCGGGATCAAAACGGATCCCCGAAATAAGTTTTCAAAAAAGAGTGAAAAATCATAACTTTACTTAAAAATGTGTTTCCCATATTTTTAGTAACCTACAGCTGAAAATTCAAGACAAATCGAGTTAAAAACGAGGTTCAAATCAAAGAAAATCCATTTTAAATTTTATTGGGTAAAATTTTTGAAATACTAGTTAAACTCAAGAATTGGAATTGTTTTGAAAGTTAAATTGATGAAAAACTAGTAATTATAAGATTGAAATATTATTCAAGTGAAAAAGGAGTAAAATTTGAGTTTAAAATCAAGCCCGAATATTTTTGAGGTTTCGAGAAATTAATCAAGAATGACTAATAAAAGGGTGAATTCTTACCTTAAATTCATAATAAAATCAAGAAATAGATGTTAATCTAGCTCCCACAAGCTTCACTTTTAAGCTCTCACACTATTTTAGGATTTAACTCTCAAGAGACTAGGTGAAAGAATGGACAAAATGGGCTAAAAAAGGGGTAAAAATCTGTTATATATTGCAGAAAAATCTGCACTATAGCAGATTTAGTTAACTCCTAATCAACTTCGATAGGGTGCTCGGAATTCATTCTAAGTCCGATATATGCAAATCAACTATGTAACCAACTAAATTCGATGCTACCAACTCAATGAAAATATCAAAGTTGCGAAAGAAAATATTATTTTCACAGAGTTGATCCCCAAAACTCGTAATTATAATTTTTCAAACTGAGGATCGAAATGAGATTTAAAATTCGTAAAATACATCGAATATACTACCACCCTAAAATTGACATTCTGGATCTGCTGGCGAAGTCGGATTTTCCATCCGAGGTTGTTTCGACTAAATATAGGTTCTACACTCATATTTTTAATTTTTTAATTTTTCGACCAATAGGTTGAAATGAGATCGGGTGCACCGAAACTTGAACCAATGGTATACCTAGCCTAAAATTGATATTCCAGAGTTGCTGGCGTAGTACGTTCAGTCATCCATCGCACAGATCAAAAGATATCCACATAAGTCCAAAATAAGTCTCTTGGAGCCATCAAAAATCACAATATTGCATAAATGGTACAAAAATACACCGGGACCCATGCCAATCACTTCACACCTTAGAAATACCATAATACAACTATAGGGAGGGGTAAAATGGTCAAATCACACAACATTACAAATTTCACATATTTCATTAAATTTTCAGGTCATTACGTCATCCACCACTAAAAATCTGGTTCATCCTTGAACTAAGACAAAAAAATACCTGAATTAATAAGGAGCTGGGGATAGGAACAACACATATCAGACTTGACCTCTCAAGTAGCCTTATTATAGGTCGATGTCACCACTGACCCTTAACCACAGGGATAACTCTAGAACACAACCACCTAACATCCCTAACCAAAATGGAGACAGGCTCCTCAACAAAGGACAATGTCTTATCTAACTGAACTAACTCCCAATGAATAACATGACTCATCCAGAATGTAACGGCAAAGCAGAGAAACATGAAAAAATAGATAAACAACTAATAGATTAGGGGGCAACGCTAACTCATAAGCCACATCACCAACAATCCAAAGAATCTCAAATGGACCAATATATCCGGGGCTAAGCTTGCATCTTTTCCCAAACCTCATCACACCGTTCATGGGTGAAACATAAAGGAAAATACGATCACCGACACCAAATCTCAAGGCACGAAGTCTACGATTAGCATAGCACTTCTACCTACTCTGAGCTACTCTAAGGCTATCCTGAATGACCCAAACTCTATCAAAAGACTCATGAAGAAAGTTCATACCTCAAGGTCTCACCTCTGAAACATTAACCCAACCTACTAGGGAGCGACATTGCCTTGAAAAGATCTATGTTGATACTGGAGTTGTAGGTGTTGTTATTTGCATACTCAACTAAAGCCAAATGTTGCTCCCATTGGCCACAAAAATTGATCACGCATGCGCGAAGCATATCCTCCTAAACTTGGATAGTCCACTCTGACTGGCTATCAGTTTGGGGATGAAACATTGTGTTCAGATCAACTTAAGTACCCAACTAATCCTAAAAAGTCTTCCAAAAGTGAGATGTGAACATAAGACCTCGATCTAAAATAATGGTCATCCGCACTCCATACAGATGCACAATCTCACGAATGTAGATATGGACTAACCTCTCAGCATTGAATAAGACGTGAGCCAGAATAAAAAGAGCTGACTTGGTTAAGTGATCCACGATGACCCAAACGTTGTCAGAACCATGAGATGTATGAGTCAAAACAATCACAAAGTCCATAGTAATCTATTCCCACTTCCACTCGAGAATGGGTAACCTCTGCAGTAAACCACCAGGTCTCATTGCTCGACCTTCACCTACTGACAACATAGGCAACGAGCCATAAAATCCGCTATATGTCACCTCATACCACCTCACTAGTAGTGCTATCTCAAATCATAATACATCTTAGTCACTCTAGGATAGATGGAATATCTGGAATAATGGACCTCCTCCGAGATCAACCTAATCCAATCACCCACTCTCGGCACACAAACTCGACCCCATCCTCAAAATTTTATCTTAATCAAGTGAGGCTTCATTAGCCTCCCTAATCAATACCTTATCTCGAATCAACCTCAATATAATATCATCAAACTAAAGAGCTCAAATCTGCTGCATCAAATAAGATCTAGTCTCCATAAATGTCAAAACACGCCCAGGTGTCAAAATATCAAGTCTAACCATCTGGTTAGCTATGAACCTTTAAGGCCAAAGGCCTCTCCTGGGTCAAAAGATGGACCAAGCTACCCATTCTAGTCGACTTCTGACTCAAGGTATTAAGATCTCGCTGGGTGAAGAAGTACTGAAGGCTACGATATTCTGAAAAGATCTCACAACAAACTCCATACAAGCAGTGCCTCCACAACTTCAAGGCAAACACAACTGCACACAACTCCAGATCATGGATAGGATAATTCCTCTCATAAGGCTTTAATTAACAAGGCATATAAGCAATCACCTTACTCTTTATCATTAGCACATCACCTAACCCAATACTTAAAGCATCATAAAAGATGGTAAAACCTATAGCCTCCTAGGGAAAGTCAAGATAGGAGCTGTAGTTAATAAATCCTTGAGCTTTTGGAAGCTCACCTCACAAACATCAGATTACTGAAAGGAAATCTTCTTCTAAGTCAACTTAGTCAAAGGAGTTGTAACAAAATAGAAACCCTTAACATCGATAATAATCTACCAAGCCAATAAAACTCCAAATCTCAATGGGCAAAGTAGGTCTATCCTAATCACAAACTGCCGCAACCTTGGTTGGATCAACCATAATACCTTCCTTAGTCACCATATGATCAAAGAAAGAAACAGACTCCAACCAAAACTCACACTTAGAGAACTTTGCATATAACTTCTCATCCCCCAATCTCTAAATCACAATCTGCAAATGCTCCTCATGCTCAACCTCACTCTTGGAATAAACCAAGATGTCATCTATAAAAATAATAACAAAGGAGTCAAGATACGATTGGAACACCCAGTTCATCAACTCCATTAATACGACAAAGGCATTAGTCAACCCATAGGACATGACCAATAACTCATAATGGCCATATCAAGTTTGTAAAGCTATCTTCAGAACATTCAAAGCTCTAATCCTCAAATGATGATAACCGGACCTCAAATTAATCTTCAAAAATAACTTAACACCCTGTAGCTGGTCAAATAAGTCATAAATATAGGGAAGAGGATACTTATTCTTAACCATCACCTTATTAAACCATCAATAATCAATACAAAAATACATAGACCCATCTTTCTTCTTCACAAACAAGATAGACGCACCCTAAGGCGATACACTAGGTTAGATAAATCCTTTATCCAATAACTTCTGCAACTGATCCTTCAATTTTTTCAACTCTACTGGGGCCATCCTATAAGGAGAAATATAAAAGGGCTTAGTGCCCGACTCAACATCAATATCTAGATTAATATATTGATTTAAAGGCATACTAGGCAAGTCCATAGGGAACACATCTATAAACTCATAGACGACATGGATAGAATCCAAGGAAGAAGACAAAACAACACTAGTATCACGAATATAGGCCAAGTAGGACAAACATCCCCTCTTAATTAATTTAGGAGCCTGAACATAAGATTAATCCCCGTAGGACCCGAATACAGCACACCATTCCAAGCAATCCTTGGCACACCCATCGAAGAAAAAGTCCCAGTCTTAGCATAACAATCTATGATGGCATAATAAGGAGCCAATCAATTCATGCCCAAAATAACATCAAAATCAATAATATCTAACATATGCAAATCTACAAAAACTCACTCCTGGAAAAAGTCACAACAAAAGATTGGTACACTCAATCCACCACTAAAGAATCACCTACCGAGTTAGATACATGAATAGGCATGGCAAGAGGCTCACTAATAAAATTAAAACCTGAAGTAAAATACATAGATACATAGAAAAAAGTTGATCCAAGATAAAATAATACAGATGCAAGTCTGAAATAAATGGGGATGATACCTTTGATCACAACATTAAAAGTCTCTGCCTCATGTCAGGTAGGTATAGCATAGCACTACCCACGACCACCAACTGCCTGGGTGGCTCAACGACCACTAACCATTTGAGTGGTCCCATGACTACCTCTACGAGCTCCACTGTCTCTATAAAATAACCTGAGATTACCCCCTAGTCATTACATAATGCTTACAGTCTCGAGGAACCACAAGCTAACCCATGAGCCGATACCTGCTGTGAGAAGTGGATAATATAATCATGAATTTATAAAAGAATAACCAAAGTTCCATAAGGTTTTAAATATTTGAATTCAAACTAAAATATGAATCCAGGATAACGACTATCTAAATCTGATAAAATACTGATAAACTAAACAACTAACTGATTGTAATGTCTAAAAAAGTCTCTAAGACTGACTGACTGAGAGTTGATGGGACAAGCCCCTAACTAACTCTACTGACTACTGAAATAAGAACATGAAATAAGATAGTATTTCCTCGAGTGATGAGGACTCACCACTGCTACTGTACTACCGAGAATCTGAAGGACTAAGTGCTATCCGAACTGCACCTATGATATAAGACATCATAGCACAAAAGAAAGGTATGCGGTCAGTACTTTAAATATACCAGTATGCTAAATGGGTTAGGCTAACATGCAAGGTTTCATGAATAGGAGTAATGATCTATCTGAATATATATGTAAAGCATGGAATACTGAATAGTGAGCATGAAATCTGTAGCTATTGAACATGCATAAAAGTCTGTAAAATACTGAAAATACATAAAAATCTATAGACACTGAGGATGCATGACCAAGAATATGACATGAATTGGATGAAATCTACAAACTGAAATACTGAAAATAACTAAAATTTATACGCTTTGGTCAAGAAATACTAAGACTGAAGAACTGAACTGGAACTGTGACCGAGACTGTATCTGAGACTGTGGGAGGTATCATCTAACCGACATTCTTCAATATGAGCTAATCGGGGTCCAACCTATAACCCCAGTTGGAAGAGTGTTAATACCGTGCCACGGGTACTAACACTGATGTGTGGATCTACTAAACTGATATAATATCCAAAGGACTTAAGGTGTCAAGCCTGAACTGACTGGTGACCCCTGTAAGATAGTCAAGTCTAATCTGAAGGGTGAATACTCTTATCCAACGCTGACTATGTAGTTTTAGAGTATAGGGACTACAACTAATGACTATGCCTATCTGACGTGGAATCCACCATCCCTACCCTCGCTCGGTGCTAAATCCTACTGCCAAATGAATGACACTAAAATGCTAGATTATTCTGAGTTTAACTTACTATTTTAATAATGATCATGATGTAATCTGAAGTTACTCTGAAGATACTGAGACAACATTAAGTAAACAGCAATGGTTTAGGGTATTCAATAACCCCAGGACCCAAAATAATAGTAGTAGCATAACACTGAAACATTGAAGGACATAGCATGAAGACTCTTATTAAATCAATTGCTCTTGTAGGCATTTTATCAAACACTTATAGTTCTTGGTTTAAAATATTCATAGAATTACTAAAGGACCGGCATAATTGACATGAAATTATCATGGAAAACACTAAGTCATGATTTAATTCAACAAATGATAACACTAAAACATGAAGAATCGAATAACAATAATAACTTCATTAAAACATGGTATTAAATCAAAGTTCTTAGAGATTAATGGATGAAATCATGATTTAAAATCAAATAACTTACAAAGATCATAATTTTATAATTAAAAAGGTTACTTGGGCTCCATGGATGAACATCTAACATACCTTAACAGATGAATTTCTTGAAGTTCTTGGGTGAATTCTTGAGATTGCTCTTAGTTTCTTGAGAGCTAAGGTTTGTAATTTAGAGAGAAAGCTCTTGAATTTTAGGGGAAATTAATAAAGAATGAACTTTTAAAATATTTTTAGGGATTTAAGTATTCCATCTAGGCCGATTAAAATAATGGGATAAGACTATTTTAACCGAGGATGAAATACTAGATTTTTGTAAAACATTTCTGATTTGGGCCCTGGCGCGATGCGGTGCTATCACATTCTATCACTAGAAACTAACAATTGGGAAACTATTCTGTGGTGCGACATGGGGAAATCATGGTCCTTCACTGATTAGGACCTGGAAGTTCCCCATGACGCAGTGGCATCGCACAGAAACACTGGAAAATGCCAAATGCCAAATTGGCCTATGGCGCGACGCGCCAAAATCAGGATACCACACTAAAAATTGACAATTGTTATTTTGACTGGAACTTGATGATCAATAATTTTGACTGGAACTTTCTCAAAGGAAAGACTATTCTGAATATCTACACTTTCTAAGGGAACAACTATAGATGGATCACCAATAGACTTTTTCAACAACGAGACATTGAATACTGGGTGTACTGAGTCTAAATCTGAAGGCAACTCTAGATTGTAAGCTACCTTTCTGAAATGACTGTGGATTTAGAAGGGACCGACATATCGGGGATTGAGTTTCCCTTTCTCGCCAAATCTCCTTACTCACTTCATGGGAGAGATTTTTAAGAACACAAAATCACCGACCTCAAACTCGAGATCCTTTCTCCTCACATCTGCATATGATTTCGGTCGGCTCTGGGCAGCCTTAAGTCTTTCTCTAATCAATTGAACCTTTTTCAAAGCATCAAATACTAAGTCAAGCCCTACTACTGCAGCCTCACCTACTTTAACCCAATCAATTGGAGATCTATATCTCCTACCATAGAGAGCCTTAAATGGAACCATACGAATATTGGAATGATAGTTGTTATTGTATGAGAATTCAATAAAAGGAAAATGGTCATACCAACTACCATTAAAATCAACAATGCATGCTCTCAGCATATCCTCAAGAGTCTGAATGATCATTTCTGCTTGACCATCTGTCTGAGGGTGGAAGGTTGTACTGAGGTGGACTTGGGTACCAAGACCCTTTTGGAATACTTTCCATAAGTAAGAGGTAAACTGGGTACCTCTATCTGAGATGATGGATAAGGGAACACCGTGAAACCTAACCAACTCTCTAAGATAGAGATTGGCATAGTCCTCAGCTGAGTAAGAGGTATAGACTGGCAAGAAATGAGCTCATTTGGTCATCCTATCTATGATAACCCAAATAGAGTCATGTTGATGATAGGTACAAGGCAAACCTATCACAAAGTCCATGTTCACTTCCTCCTATTTTCATATGGGAATACTGACTCCTACATGGACCCACTAGGCTTCTGGTGCTCAATCTTAACTTGCTGGCATGTAGAGCTATTAGCTACAAACTTTGTAATATTGCTCTTCATCCCACTCCACCAATAGATCTCCCACAAATCGTGGCACATCTTAGTGTCCCCTAGATGAATAGAGTAACGTGCACCATGTACTTCTACAAGAATTTGTTGCCTCAACTCATCTACACCAGGCACACACAATCTACCCTGAGAATGCAAAACAATATCTCCCCATTTGGAGAAAATCTCCACTTTCTGATCTCTGACTGATTCTTTCAACTTAACTAGACTGGGATCTCTATTTTTCTTTTCCTTTACCTCAGAAACTAGAGATGACTCTGAGCTACTTTGCACCCAGACACTACCTTCTGCTGAATTGAGTAAACGGACACCTAGTCGAGCAAGATGATGAACTTCCTTAGATAAATTCTTCTTACCATCCTCAACATGAGCTACACTACCCATAGACATTCTACTGAGAGCATCAGTCACTACATTGGCCTTGCCTAGATGATATAGAATGCTCATGTCATAATCCTTCAATAACTCTAACCATCTTCTTTGAGGTATATTCAAATCTTTTTAAGAGAACACATACTGAAGGCTTTTATGATCTGTGAACATATCTACATGCACCCCATACAAGTAATGCCTCCAAATCTTTAAGGAAAATACTACAGCTGCTAGCTCAAGATCATGAGTTGGATAATTCTTCTCATGAGGCTTAAGCTATCTGGAGGCATAGGCTATGACCTTATCTCTCTGCATAAGGACATAACCCAAACCTACTCTGGATGCATCATAGTACATAATAACAAAACCATCTGAATCATCTAGTAGAGTAAGAACTAAAGCTGAGGTGAGTTAAGTCTTCAACTCCAGAAAACTCTTCTCGCATAAATCTAACTACTAAAACTTAACTTTCTTCTGAATTAATCTAGATATGAGGGATGCAATATAATAAAACCCTCTAATAAACCAATGGTAATAGCCAGCTAAACCCAAGAAACTCCTGATATCTGATAGAGAGTGAGTCTAGGCCATTTTCTCATCGCTTTGGTCTTTTGAGGATCGACTCTAATGCCACCACCTAAAATAATATGGCCAAGGAAAGATATTGATCTTAGCCAGAATTCACACTTACTAAATTTAATGAACAACTAATGGGCTCTAAGAGTTTGAAGAACTACTCTGAGATGGTTTGCATGCTCATTTTTGCTACGGGAGTAAATAAGGATGTCAACAATGAATACTATGATGAACATATCCAAGTACTACTTGAACACTCAGTTCATTAAGTCCATAAAGGCTGCTGGGGAATTTGTAAGACCAAAGAAAATGACTAAATATTCAAAGTGACCATACCGAGTTCGAAAAGCTATTTTCGAATATCACATTCTCTGACTCTAAGTTAATGATAGCCTGATCTAAGGTCTATCTTGGAAAAGTAACTAGCACCTTGAATTTGGTCAAACAAATCATCGGTTATAGAAAGTGGATATTTATTATTGACTGTGACCTTGTTCAACTGACGGTAGTCAATACACATTCTGAGAGAACTGTCTTACTTACACACGAATAGAACAGGTGCGCCCCATGGGGAGACATTGGGTCTGATGAATCCCTTCTTTAGGAGATCCTTTAACTATT